>NC_139238.1:87348325-87509334 GCF_977018435.1 Lepisma saccharinum | reverse complement strand
TGTCCACGAGCAGTGTCGTTTTCCCACACCCCGAAGGACCTACGATCAGACAGCGGATGCTGTCGGGAAGCAACTCGCCGTTCTTTTTTTTTTCTCGTTTGACTTTCCGGATCCGGTAGACGCTTCACCACGTTCCACGTACTCACAAGATCACTTCGTCCGCATCGATCCAACTCTTTTCCGGAAGTCCCAGCCATTTGACCAAAAGTTTGTCACCTTTCCTACGCAATACTTTCTCGATGAGGTACGTGTCGGGGTGTTTTGTTTTAGAGAGTTCCTCTTCGTAAAATCTTCCTTTCAAAATCTCGCCGCTACTATCTTTTATTATATACGTGTGTCGGTTTCCAGGTAGAACTCGAACCACCGTAAAGAGTTCCGTGCTCCAATTTTTTGTGAATCCCTTCTCGAAGGTGCGTTTGAATTTGCTGATCCTCACCTGGTCTCCAATTTTGTATTTAGCTTTTTTTGTCGTGGGTGTGTACTTTGGACAGTAAACTGTAGAAATTAAACGCTGCTCGTCGGACTTGGTAACGTCGGCTGGCTTCATGCCTATCGTTCTGTGTACCGTATCATTATAGGTGTCGACGAGTTCCGGCAGGATGTCGACCCATTTGTAATTTCCCCGAAGCGTGAATCGTTTCCACATGTGTGTTTTCAAGGTTCGATTGAATCTTTCCACGATGCTGGCTTTGATGTGACTGAAGCTCGAATAATGTCGAATCTTGTGTTTTTGAATAAATTTTACAACGCCGTATTCCAAAAATTTATTCAAAAACACAAGATTCGACATTATTCGAGCTTCAGTCACATCAAAGCCAGCATCGTGGAAAGATTCAATCGAACCTTGAAAACACACATGTGGAAACGATTCACGCTTCGGGGAAATTACAAATGGGTCGACATCCTGCCGGAACTCGTCGACACCTATAATGATACGGTACACAGAACGATAGGCATGAAGCCAGCCGACGTTACCAAGTCCGACGAGCAGCGTTTAATTTCTACAGTTTACTGTCCAAAGTACACACCCACGACAAAAAAAGCTAAATACAAAATTGGAGACCAGGTGAGGATCAGCAAATTCAAACGCACCTTCGAGAAGGGATTCACAAAAAATTGGAGCACGGAACTCTTTACGGTGGTTCGAGTTCTACCTGGAAACCGACACACGTATATAATAAAAGATAGTAGCGGCGAGATTTTGAAAGGAAGATTTTACGAAGAGGAACTCTCTAAAACAAAACACCCCGACACGTACCTCATCGAGAAAGTATTGCGTAGGAAAGGTGACAAACTTTTGGTCAAATGGCTGGGACTTCCGGAAAAGAGTTGGATCGATGCGGACGAAGTGATCTTGTGAGTACGTGGAACGTGGTGAAGCGTCTACCGGATCCGGAAAGTCAAAAGAGAAAAAAAAAGAACGGCGAGTTGCTTCCCGACAGCATCCGCTGTCTGATCGTAGGTCCTTCGGGGTGTGGGAAAACGACACTGCTCGTGGACAATTTTCTCCTCGCACCGAATTGGTTAGATTGGAAGAACAGGCACCTGTACGTGTTCTCGAAAAGTTTGGAGCAATCCAAATACCAGCAACTGATGAAACTGTACGATGGTCTGGACATTGCAACGTTCGCCTCGGAAATAAAACCACTCGACGATTGTCGTGAAAATTCAGTCGTTGTGTTCGACGACGCCATCCTGGAAAATCAAAATGAAATTCGCAACTTTTTCACGCAAGGTCGTCACAAAAGAATGGATTGCTTCTACCTAGCTCAAACGTTTTCCAAAATTCCAAAACAGTTAGTACGCGACAACGCTAATTTCATATGTTTGTTTCGTCAAGATCACACCAACCTCAAGCACGCGTACGATGACTACGTAGGCGGAGACATGAACTACAATCAATTTTCGGAACGCTGCTGCTCTACTTGCTGGAACGGTGACGATTTCGGATTCGCGACGATCGACATGACGAGGAAACCCAACGATGGAAAATACAGAAACAAAATCAACGACTTTCTAAACGTTGCAACGTTGTGAGAAACGACGTGTATAAATAACGTCATGACGAAACGAAAAATCGAAGACGAAAATCTCAAGCTTCGCGATTACCTCGCAAAACGCTTCAAAGGTTGGAAATCCGAGAATCGCGGATTCTACGAAGAGAAGAAACGTCAGGATCAACCCGTGATCGATGCCATCAGCAGTCTAGGTAAAGAAATTAAAAGTGTCACGGAACAAAATAAAAATTTGATCAACGAACTCGTACCGCTCGCAGCTAAAAGTTACGTCGTACCCACGCCTATTTCGAGCATTCCTTCGACGCCGTTCGAACTGAAGGATGCACCGGCACGACGTCGAGCCATAGGCAGTACGTCGTCTTCGGATAAAATCGAGTTGGGACCTTTGGCACGAGACTACCTGAGCACGGGGAAATTCGACAAGGATGAAGTGTTCGGATTGTATCCCAGCATGGAAACCAGCGAAGGCGGCGGTGTGGTGTGGAAGATTGGGAAATCGAAGGTGACCTTCGAAGGCAACGACATTAAAGTTAATTTAGGCGACAAGGATAGTTGGAACAGGTATCCGGGTACGGTGGGACTGTGAAAACTCGTCGCCAAAAAGCAGCCGAAAGATTACACCGACGAAGATTACCAAAGTTACAAGGAAATTCTGATCATGACGGATGCCTTGTACCAGAACAACGACGCCTCGCAGAATAGGGTGAAATCGAGCAGCGGCGAGAAGTACAGGAATCTCATCAAACCGATTTGGAACCAGGTCAAAACAGGCAGCGGCGTCAAACGCTACAACACGTTACCCAAAGAATTCGTTTGGGTGGACGACGTTAGGAAACTCGTGGACCGATTGTTGGTGATAGCCGGCGAAGAGAATGCAGGTAACCGTAATTTCTACAACGAGAAGGTTGGCATCGTGGACATGATCAGCACGAAACTTTCCAACTTCATCGTGAACGACGACAAGGGCATAGGTTACCTGATCAAAATCATCAACACGCTGCCTCCGAAATTTTGGAACGTGGCCGAAGGAAAAGGACTCGTGAACGACATCATCAACAAGTTACCTTTCGAGATGCATTTACCTGGCTACCAGTACTGCGGACCGGGTACCAAACTCGAGAAAAGATTGGAGAGAGGAGACAAGGGTGTGAATCCGTTGGACGCGGCATGCAAAGATCACGACATCGCCTACAACACCACGCAGACGGATCTGGACGCACGTCACGAAGCAGACAAAAAATTGGAACATGCAGCTTTCGAAAGGTTCGTGAGCAGAGACGCATCGCTGGGTGAACGGGTCGCCGCACTGGGTACCACCATCGCCATGAACACGAAACAAAAATTGGGGTGGGGTATATAAATAACATACCGTAAAAAAAAAAACTTGATATATAAATAACACACATCGTAAAAAAATAATCTTCGGTATATATAAATAACACACATCGTGAAAAAAAAGCAATTACATTTCTCTCTAACACTGTGACAACTGAAAAAATGAGCAATCTCCAAGCATTAAAACAAATGCTAAATTTGTCAGTCGAGTATGTAAAAATTCAGGAATTAGAAGTCGACAAACCTTACACGATAACTTCCGGTTCAATCGTTTCTACCCAGTATGGTCCCAAGGTACGCCTGTTGCTCAACGCACAATACAGTCTATTTTTACCAGATCGATACGCTAACATGTTATCCGACGAGAAGCTATCTATTTTAATCGAGAACAAAACTCGAATCGTATACAAGGGGACAAAGGAACTTCTTGGCAAGAAAACGAAGCACGTAATAGAATTTGTGTAACGACTGCGAGGCCTTGAAAATATATAAATAACATACCGTAAAAAAACTACACAAGAAAAAATCTCAGAATATATATATAAATAACATACCGTGAAAATAACACATAGAGCATCAACATGAAGCCCAAGGGTGTCGTGTACCAGATACCATACTCCAATCTTAAAAATCTAGGTGCCCTCGATGGGTTACTCACCAAGAAACAACGCGAGAAGAAACGTTCTTGCTTGTCGAAAGGACACGGAATGAAATTGCTGCTCAGCACACCTCAATTGAAAAGATTGCAGCGTTCGCGGAAACAGCAAAAGGTCGGAGGTTTCATATTCAGCATCCCGGCCATCCTGGCAGCATTGGGGGCCGTTGGAAGTTTGGCCGGCGGTAGCGCCGCCATCGCGAAAACCGTCATCGACTCGAAGAAGAACAAGGCGGAATTGGAAGAACAGAAACGTCACAACCTGGCCATGGAGAAGAAAGGGAAGGGCGTGATGAAGAAGTTTAAAAAAAAGAAACAGAAGCACTCACCAACCGAGACATTGAATCTCTGATCGGACCGTTACAAATCAAACACTTCAGAGGAGTTTTCATGTCCGACTCGTTACCTTCAAGCGTTAAAAAAAGAGAATGCGGAGTAGTCAACTTGGACGGTCAAGAAAATCCAGGCACGCATACATGTAAAATGGAGCAAATCGAAAGTTACGAATTGCAATCTTTCCCTCCCAACCGTCGCACGTTCGCCAATCTCAACGAGGCGAACAGGGAGATCGAATACGATGTGGACGTAGGCGATGGGTTCGTTCATCCTCACAGAGCGGACCTCTACCTTCAATTCGACGTGGTGAAGAAAGAAAGCGGAGACGCGTTTCCCGCAGCAGCAAACTTGATACTCGTGGACAACTTCGTGCCTCACCTGTTCTCGCAGGTGGAGGTGAGGAAACACAACACTGTCATCGACAGAATAGATTATCCAGGCATAACGTCGACGGCAGTGGGAACGTTGAAATTATCCAAAACGGACGCAGCGTACTACCAGGCCGGGGGATTCGAAGCCGGAACCAAAATATCGACGAAAAGTCACACGGTGCTCTTTCCCATGCGTCTGCTGCCTGGTTTCTTCTCGGATTACAAGGAGATCATGTGGAAGGGAGGACTGCGCGTTACGTTTCGAAGAGCAGCCAACGACAACGACGCACTGATGCGATACGCTACTTTGGGTCCGGACGGCACCACGCCGATAGCCAACACTTTACCCGAAGCAGCGAAATGCGTCATCCGAAGCATGGAATTGAGAATGCCGGTGGTGGAATACGAAACGAACTACGCCCTCAAGTACAAAGCAGAAATCTTGAAAAGTCCGCAGGTGTCGATTCACTTTCACGGTTACCAGTGCGTGCAGAAGATGGCGTCGGGAAGTCACATGGAATTCGACGTGACGACGCAGTTCAACAACATACAGTTCGACATGCCAGATTTCGTCGTGGTGCTTTTTCAGACCGGGAGGGACAAGAATCAGGAAAAAGATTCCAGCAAGTTCGACGACTGCAAGATCAAGAACGTTTATCTGAAGAACGGTAGGAACGAAGTGTTCCCGCGCGAGAATTACAACCTCGACGTGACCAAAAACGATTACCTCAAACTTTACGAAGCTTACACGGCTTACAAACGCGTGACCGAGGGAAGCGTGGACATGTATTACACGCCCAGCGAATTCAAAGCACGGAGACCCATGACCGTCATCAACACATCTAAGAGAAGGCAGGTGGTGGTCAACGATCGCACCAACATCAAGATCGTCTGCGAGTTCCACGACGCGCTGCCTGCCGATACTCTATGCAGCGTCATCCTGATTGCAGAGAAGTCCTTCGTCCACGACGTGAAGAACGAGAGGGTGACGGAACAGTTTTAAAATTCATAAAAAATTGCCACATACTAAAAATCAACATCCAACACATTTTAGGTTATATAAAATTTGTGAAAACCTTATAATACTGAAATATTAAAACAAACAGAGTCCCTTGTAGGTTAGTTCGGTGCTTAAATAAAAAAATGATAGGTTAAGTTATATCACTTAGGATCGTAAAAAAAATTAAAAAATCGTAAAAAAAAAAGATAGGTTAAGTTGTATCACGTAAGATCGTGATATACCTACCAAGTATAAATGGAAAAAATGAGTGCAGTGAAAATTTGTACTAAAACATCGCTAAACGCTATAACATCGACAAAAAATTGTCAAAATATGTCAAAAACTTATATTCGATTGATAAAAAAAAATACCTACAAAATATGATCCTCAAATGATGACGTTCAAACAGTGCATAAATAAAAAAAATGATAGGTTAAGTTATATCACTTAGGATCGTAAAAAAAATTAAATAATCGTAAAAAAAGGATAAGTTAAGTTGTATCACGTAAGATCATAATATACCTACCAAGTATGAGTGGAAAAAAAATGAGTATAGTGAAAATTTGTACTAAAACATCGCTAAACGCTAAAACATCGACAAAAAATTGTCAAAGTATGTCAAAAAGTGATATTCAATTGATAAAAAAAGAGGATACCTACAAAGTACTGCGTTGAAACAACCAATATACACTACTCGCGTTTCTCTCTAAAATAAATAACCCTACGATCGAGGATTTCCAGAAAGCATTGTGGAACCTCAAACAGCATCACTAGGATGGGCGTGTTCCATCTCACGAGCGAATCTTCAATCTTGAAACTCACGCTGCACGACGACATCGTCTATCCTAAATCCGTGGCTTTGCGTGCATTCTACAGCATGTACCTCATACCTAACGTCACGCAGCACAACAACAAAATTAGCGTCGGAAGCGAACACATCGTCGTCACGCCAGGACAATACAATCTTTCCACTTTGCAAGCTCAATTACCCAAAGGCACGTACCTTTCTCAAAATTCGGTCACTCACAGAGTGGAAATTCTATCCGCGACGGAGACCGTGGACCTGGGCACCATGGGAGAACTTTTAGGTTTCGAGAACAACACAAAACTCGAAGCTGGCATCAAGCACACGGCAACAAATATTCCTAAATTTTTGGCCATAGAGACTCTGAACGTACACTGTAACGTGGCGGAAGGCATGATCACGAAATCTTCGGACGGATTGTTAGGAAGTCACAAGCAGACGGGAATCATAGCCACTTTCAAACCAAGTTCCGAGTTCATGGAACCGATCATCTACACGCCCTCTTCGCCGATCTATTTTCCAGTATGTCGCAACCGCATAGACGACATAGAGTTGGTGGTGACGAACGAGAAAGGAGACGTGGTGGATTTCGCAGGTGCCACTACGACGGCCATCGTGGAGATCAACGTATAATAAATAACCATACATGTAAAATGGAGCAAATCGAAAGTTACGAATTGCAATCTTTCCCTCCCAACCGTCGCACGTTCGCCAATCTGAACGAAGCGAACAGGGAGATCGAATACGACGTGGACGTAGGCGACGGGTTTATTCATCCTCACAGAGCGGACCTCTACCTTCAATTCGACGTGGTGAAGAAAGAAAGCGGAGACGCGTTTCCTGCAGCAGCAAACTTGATACTCGTGGACAACTTCGTGCCTCACCTGTTCTCGCAGGTGGAGGTGAGGAAACACAACACCGTCATCGACAGAATAGATTATCCAGGCATCACGTCGACGGCAGTGGGAACATTGAAATTATCCAAAACGGACGCAGCGTACTACCAGGCCGGGGGATTCGAAGCCGGGACCAAAATATCGACGAGAAGTCACACTGTGCTTTTTCCCATGCGTCTGCTGCCTGGTTTCTTCTCGGACTACAAGGAGATCATGTGGAAGGGAGGACTGAGGATCACGTTTCGAAGAGCGGCCAACGACAACGACGCACTGATGCGATACGCTACTTTGGGTCCGGACGGCACCACGCCGATAGCCAACACTTTACCCGAAGCGGCGAAATGCGTCATCCGGAGCATGGAATTGAGAATGCCGGTGGTGGAATACGAAACGAACTACGCCCTCAAGTACAAAGCGGAGATCTTGAAAAGTCCGCAGGTGTCGATTCACTTTCACGGTTACCAGTGCGTGCAGAAGATGGCGTCGGGAAGTCACATGGAATTCGACGTGACGACGCAGTTCAACAACATACAGTTCGACATGCCAGATTTCGTCGTAGTGCTTTTTCAGACCGGGAGGGACAAGAATCAGGAAAAAGATTCCAGCAAGTTCGACGACTGCAAGATCAAGAACGTTTATCTGAAGAATGGGCGCAACGAAGTGTTCCCGCGCGAGAATTACAACCTCGACGTGACCAAAAACGATTACCTCAAACTTTACGAAGCGTTCTCGGCTTACAAACGCGTGACCGAGGGAAGCGTGGACATGTACTACACGCCCAGCGAGTTCAAAGCACGGAGACCCATGACCGTCATCAACACATCTAAGAGAAAGAAGGTTGTGGTCAACGATCGAACCAACATCAAGGTCGTCTGCGAGTTCCACGATGCCTTGCCCGAGGATACCCTATGCAGTGTCATCCTGATTGCAGAGAAGTCCTTCGCCTACGACGTGAAGAACGAGAGGGTCACAGAGCAGTTTTAACAAGTTTTTTAACATCTTTTCTTGCACAAATAAGAAATTTTTTGTACTAGCACAATCAGTTACAATAGCACAATACGAATTTCACTAGTTCAGATCAGTTACAAATATCAATTTCATTAGTTATCAGTTACAATATCTTTTTTGCACTATAGCACGAGACAAATCAGAAAACTTGCACAAAAAAAATTTGTTGTTGTTTTTTTACACGTGAAAATTAACAATAAAATTTCTTTTTTATCGTTTCAGATGCTGCCGAAACATCAAAAACACATACACACACACTAAAAAAAAAGCATGCAACTTTATTTGTAACACACACATATTCTCCATCTTCATCAAGAAAATATTATAATAAACATAATTATTTTTATCTATATCTCACAATAAAACTCTATATCCAAAAATATCACAACATCAAATAACACTAGAGTCGTTAGTACACGTTGCATGCATTACGGAGGTCCTCTGTAGGGTTTCATGGAAGTTTGGGGGAAAAAAAAAACACGTGAAACCCTACAGAGGTGCGGTTATCTAGAGCCGCAGCCGTTAGAACCTTTTTGGGTTGGGCACCACGCACCCTGGCGGGGTTAGGGGCCAGGAATCTTAAAAAACAACAATTATTATTTTGTTTGTTTGTTTGCGTCACAATACATAAGCGCGCACGCGTGTGTGGCACATCGTTTCCCCGAGAGAAGTTTACAAAAATCACAATATATAAACATTGGCCTCTCTCTTTTTTTTTTTTTGGAACTTGGAAAAAATTTACAATAAGAGGACATCGCTCACCACCGTTGCCAGCCATAAATCTCTCTCTCTCTCTTCATCTTACAGCAAAGTTGGCATCTCTATTTTTTTTTAGTTGTAAGTAAATTGTCAACACACTCTAGTTAATAATGCTACATATTATACGCACACACGTACACACATACTATATTACCATCCACCCATATCTCCCTCTCTTTTACGGCAGTATATATGTTTGTTGCCTAACCTAACCTAACCTAACCTAACCTAACCTAACCTATCTTCTTGTTTAGTATATGTAGGTTAGGTTGGCAAAAATTGCTTTATGCACTGTAAGGCAAGCCTCAAGCAAGTTTGCCAGCTCCTTGCTTTAGGTTAGGTTAGGTTAGGTTAGGTTAGGTTAGGTTAGGTTAGAGTAGGTTAGGTTAGGTTAGGTTAGGTTAGGTTAGGTTAGGTTAGGGTGGGTTAGGTTAGGTTAGGTTAGGTTAGGTTAGGTTAGGTTAGGGTGGGTGTTGGCAGCTGTCGGTTGTTTAACTCTTCCCTCTCTCTCTCTCCAAGCCTCAAGCAAGGTTGCCAGCTTCTTGCTTTTATGCACTGTAAAACAAGCCTCAAGCAAGATTGCCAGCTCCTTGTTTTAGGCTAGGTTTACCCCCCCCCAAAAAAAACCTTGGTGATTTTTTCGAGTAAAATATTAGCAACACTGCGAGAAAATAAAGCTTATGCCTTACAAGAAAAATCCATTAAGGCGAGCCTCAAGCAAGATTGCCAGCTCCTTGCTTGAGGCTACGTTAGACCCAAAAAAACTTTTGGTGATTTTTTCGAGTAAGCAGCTGGCAACACTGCCATCAAATGAGGCTCATTGCCTTACGAGACAAATCCATTAAGGCGAGCCTCACCGAGCCTCAATAGAGGGCCCAGAACTCTCTGACTTCATCTACTAACAACATGAAGGCAATTCCAGTCCTTATAAAGACACAGGATGCAAGAGATATTTAATTAAAACAGCAATAGACAATTTGATTATCGTGAAATTCATTAATTATATTTGCAGATAACTTATTGATAAATAATTAAAAAGGAATTCAGATATTTAAAAGTTGAAAGGCTCTAAAATAATGACTTACTTTTCAGAATCCATCCGTCAGTCGAAGAAGCCGATTACAATACATATGTGGATGACTTCCTGGCAGAGTACTCACGGATATTCAAAGCAAATGGAGACAGCGTTAACCTGGTTTATGATTATGGCCATTTCGAGGCTGAAGTGAGTAGAATCTTTTTAGCTTCCTCAGTGAATTTGAGTAAGAATAAGTTGGTGGAATTGTTTCTGTTTTCACACCGGCGGATCTACATAGACCTACCGGAAAGTTGTGTAAGTCATGTCTGAAAACCTGATATTATGCCTTTCTCATAGCCTCACTCCACCTACCCTACTCATATGTTTAGTTTCCCGTGCGATACATTAGTATTCCCTACTGTATGTTTATGAGTAGACTACTATTGGATTAAAAATTATAGATACCAGAGTTTGGACTCCAATTAAAAATTAACCAGTAGACCTACGTATAAAACGGATTACATCAAAATTTAGCGTTTTCAATTCTGCGTTACTCTATGCTAAGCAACATTATTTTTCGAGTATGTCTTTTTATCTTTTACCCTCGCGAGAACAAAAAAGAATCGTTTTTTTTTTAGTTTTCGAAACGATCGCTGTCTTTGGTATTCTATAAATGAAAAACGGGCGGTCTGATTGTGATGACATTTTAGTATGGTGGAGGCAGAAAGGTATAAAAGACAATTCTTAATTTTCAGATTTTTAAAATTTGTCCAAAAAGCCGTTATCATCAATTTTGCAAAACAACGTTTTCTTAGTATTGGGTAGTCCTACAATATTGCTCTTGTTTTGAAGCTCTGTATTCAAAATCTATTATTAATGGCAATTCACATTTCGAAACCGATTTTATACGGATTTTTATTCAACAGAGTAAAGATGTACGTGAAACGTGGCAACACCGCACACAACAATGGGTTTATTAATTTCGTCTTTTAAATATAATAATCGTACTGATGGTAGTGCAATAATACTGCGGACTTTCAATCCGGGACTTGCAATAGTGGCACAGTAAAAACATTACACTGTTTTTCGCTAAGCAGATTGTTATGAGGAAAAATCCTGTCCCTTTCTTCCCCAGATTGACGGAACAGTGGAGATAGTGGATTTCTTGATGACCAACGGCATCTTTTTCGGATTGGCCAACATCTCGAGAGTGGGCGACACGACACCATTGCTACGTACGACAATGAAACCGACGAGTTGCTCTTGGAGTTCGTGTTATCTTTCGACCCCACACAGGTTGGTTAAAGGAAGGGTAATATGGTTAATATTTTAAAATTCATTCATAAACATATTTTCCATGTTTTATCGATTCTTCATCCAGGAATGTATCTTGAAATATATTACGGGGGGAGGGGGATCCGAACCAGTGATTCAGAAATAATAATAATATAAATATTTAAATTAATACGTTAATATAATTTATACGTAATAATAATATAAATATTATGTAGCACTATTTGCATTGTCAATATCACACAAATTGTTAAAAAGACGTTCTAAGTATAGATATTTTGTTGTTCAGTTGTGTTTTAACTCCACTTTATGCACAGTAAGGCTAATCGGGACTGGACCTACACTTTAAAGTGGGATCCGAACCACTTGTGCCTCGAACCGTGACCCCTTGATTACAAGGCGGCGACGCTACCACTGCGCCATCGGAGAGGCCCTAAGAATAGATATATAACAGGATGTATTCATTATCTAGCTTCTGTGTAGTACTAGATCTTCTGACGTAAGCGCGGGATGCTTTCGTGGATAGACTTGTTTAAAACCCTTAGCATAAATACGCTACAGTTAGCTCAACAACGAAGATGGTGTTTGAGTTTTGTGCAATAAGTGAGAAAATGCTTCCACCTGCCCATGCAGGGTCTTCCTTATCGCACAACGCTGTTCCGACGTCAGACGAGGAATGACTAAGTTATTAGGTTAGGTTCTCTTAGCTTAAATACACAGAAAATGTATTAATTATGCTAAGAGAAAGCATAACCTAACAATTACAGCTTTTTTCGGTGATGTCAGAACACAAAGTTGTCCTAGCGTTGTGTGATAAGGGAGACCCGCCTATGCAAGCATTTACATCCAGTGTAGTTTCACATCTTCTCACTAGATGTCAATCGCAAACTATCCTCACTTTAACTCAAATGCTACAACAATTTCTTTATCCGTTTTCAACGCCTATATTCAACTTATTCATTTAATTCTTCTTGTAATCGTGTTTTTTGCTTAATTCCAATCTCTTTTTCTGTATTTCATTATGTTCCTCATCTACTAAATCCTCTAGATTTATTCTAAAACTTTCAATTTTACATTAGCGTCGTTGCCTTGTTAATTATGTTTGAAACAAGTTTATTTGCTTGTATATCCAAGTATGTAACATTGTTTATTAAAAACGAAAATGGGTGCGTTGTCTCTGAGGCTATTTCTACGCTTCAATTATACCAGGACAGAAGCCATTTATCAACATCATTAAAAGGAACGTAATTAATGCTTAGTTCGATTCTAAGAAATATACAATTACATAACATTATCGGCCATGAATCTGTGGGGCAACACCACGCCAAATGGTAAAGAAGGGGAAATGGGACTGGGTGAAACAAAGCAGTGCGCGCTGCTGCAAACGGCTGCTAGCTGCAATCCCTTTCCCTCTCACGCGTTCATTGGTCGAACACTCTCGAGTTCCACTTGCGCAGAGGACTTGTTTCCATTCGCTTACTGCGCACACCCCTAGGATAGAGTATACTCTGTTTCAGGTATCTTTGGAGCAAGCGAACGAAAACAAGTCTCTGAGCAAGTAGTGACGCGACACGGTTCCTCCAAAGAACACGTGAGAGGGAACGGGATTGCCTGGAGTGGAAAATCGACTGCAATTACCAGCCATCGCACCAACGTGTACTGCTTCGCTCCCCCACTCGATTTCCCCCCTTCTCTGCCGCTATGCGCGGATAGAGTATAGTATTGCCCTAAGACCAAACGATGATGTTGACCAATGGATACATTTTCAGTTGAATTCTGAGAATTGCTTCCAACTGCTTTCAGGTGACTTACGACTTCTCCGTTCGTATTAATGATGGCTACAGGTACGAAGGTAGCATCGCAGCTTCAGTCCACACCAACAGCTCTCAAATGGGGTTCCTCACTGACTACAATGCCAACGACTGGGTCTACTTCATGACTGGTTTCCACGTGTTCGAGTAAGTGCTTTCATTCATTCATTCTTTCTTATTTCATATACAGCCCTTAGGATAGGCTTATATGTAGGTCACGTGAGAGCGTTTGGATCAACTTTTGATGTGATCAGGGTATCAAAATCCAATCTTCCACTCATGGAAGGCCAAAATTTACTAACTTGTACCATCTTTACATAAAATGAACAGAAAAGTATTTTTTAAAAAGGTATTTTCACCTCCACATTCAATAAGAATCACAATTCTGAAACTAGTATTTTCCACGGTTGTTAAAGAGCCATGAACCCATAATTTCTAATGGGTTCTATTGGATTCTGCTACAGGAAAGGAACCTTTTTCTCGCACAATATAAATTCGGTCCAAGATGCGTATTGTTACATTTAAAAAAATGTTCCTGGACGGTATTTTAATTGTTCCTGAAAAAAGGTGTCTCGACCGTATTTAAATTGATGCGGGAAAAAAGGTTCCTGGACCGAATTGAAATACTTTACAGATAAAAAGGTTCTTTACGGTCCAGAACCCATTTACGCGTCCTGATTTTCTCTCCTGGACCGGAATTGAATTTATTTAAAATTCCTGGGCCTGTAACAACCCTGGTATTTTCCTCCTTGCTACAAAATGAAAATTGACATCATTGGTGTTGATTTCAATATTCTTATCCACAACGGCAATAAAACTGGTACACCTAGTTCCTGAAATACTCGCTGGCCTATAAGGCGTTTTGTGTGTTTCATAACTCTACGAGGCTGGTAGATGATGCCATTGAAAATTTGCTATTAAAATCCACTTATTGCCGCATAGTTAGGCAACACACACAACACCTTGCAGAGAAGCGAGTATTTCAAGATCTTGGTGTCCCATTTTTATTGTCGGTGACCGTACAATTAACAGAGCAAGGTCCTTCCGTCGAGAAGCTCCCGTTGAATTTTGAAGCAATGATTTTAACCTCTTTAATATTGAAAACCTTCTCTCGCGTGTTGGACTTGAAACTGACAGTGTAGCTAAGAATACAAACGATTTGTGTATATTTGGGTATTAAAGCTGGTCAAAATTTTCTACTGACTCCAAATACAGTTACCGGACCTACACTTCTACTGCCACCTTTGCAATTCAGATTTGAATAGCGCAACTTGGTCATGAAAACCCACAAGAAAGACTGGGGGTTCGTCGTGCTGAACACACGTCACCCCTTAACTGGTTGGACATTGTCACACCTTGAGTGAGTGAGTGGGTAGTCGGTATGTAGGCCCGGTCTCTCAATGGGCTGTTCCGCCACGAGTTATTATGTATCTATCTCGTATATAAAAATGGATGTATGTATGTTTGTTCCGGCATAACTCTCGCTGGCCTGGAGCAATTGCAACCAAACTTGGTACACATATCACTTACAATCTGGAAATAAATACCGTGTAGGTAAGACACGTATGGCACCACTAGAGGTGGGGTGGGAAAAGCTAATTGGTGACATTACCCTGAGAGCAAGGCAACCAAATATACTGAACAGTGCGGCGGGTTAGCCTACCTTCAAGGCAACTTCATGCCAGAAAGTGACGAGGAAAATTTATTTTAAACTATAGTTGGAATTCATTATTATCCTGTCTAATAGATGATTGGGATAAATCAATACCCGGGCAACGCCTGGCAATCAGCTAGGTATATATATATATATATATATATATATATATATATATATATATATATCCTATGTGTATATAACATATAGTGTGTATATATATTTTTTGATTTCCATATTTATATTTAACTTTCGATTTATATTGAATTACCACTGTAATTGAATACTTATTTTTCAATTGATGACAAGTAAATATGTGCAAAACAAAAATTGTCTGATTCTTCACTTAGGCTACTGAGGCTTCATTATACAGCTAGACCTATTGCAGCTTTCTATTTTTTGCAGCTTGTACAATTATCAGATTTCCTGGGTGGACCCCCAACACCCAGAGGTCTCTAACGGCGTGGCTGGTTCCCTACTAAGGGCGCTACTAGATGGCTCTTTTGATATCCACAGGGCCTTTAGCGCCAATTTGGAGGATGTTCTGGCTGCAGTTGGTTTTCCTTCCCACCCTTAAATTGTGACACAATGGCATCTATTTATGTATCAATATAAAGTTTTCTTTGTGAATTTACATATCTAGTAATTTCTTTACAGTTTCGTTGAATTCTTTGATGGTTTAGGTAATATCAAATGTGATATCTGTATTTATAGCCAAGCATCGTGCTTTAAACTCTAGCTTAACTGTGTTGTATGGTTCAAGTCCTGGTTGGAACGCCACTTTACTTCAAACCCCTAAAACCTTTCCAACCAATAGCGTCCGTTTTAGGAACTGACAGCTCCTGTCAAGGCCACGTGGAGCAAATGCGATGTTGCCAATTCAGTTTCGTTAGAGATCACGAGCAAGCTAAACGACTGCATTCGTTTCGTATTCGATCTAAAATATTCAGAGCATTTGACACCATACTTTGCGAAAGTCGAGTGGCTTAAATTAATCGACAAACGTAATTTTCATAAGTTAATTTTACTGTACAAAATCCTCCAAATAAAAGTAGTATGTATTAGCGGATTCTGCAACATCCTTTGTAGGTATCTCTCTTTTTCTATGGATTTAGCCTCAGTTATATCATATTGTGACGATTGTTTTGTGGATTTTGTGGTGTTGGACGACGTTCCAGTACAATCTTCACCTTTACTCGGTTTTTTCCTACCTCGTCCTTTGTAGGTATGCTACGATCTTACGTGATATAACTTAACCTATTTATTTTTTTACGATCTTTCACGAGTTAGATAACATACAGGTCGATATCTTTCACTCCAGTTGTAACCTGTCACGGGGACTTTTTTACGATATTTTACGGACTAAACTATAGTAGAGAGGAAACCCCGAATCCAGCACAACCGCTAATTTTCCCTCATTAGTAGAGAGGAATCTTCGATTCCAGCACAGCCACTAATTTTTCCTCATTGAAAACTCTCGACCGGCGAGTTAAATTCCGATTCCCCTACCCGAATTAAATGTGCTGTGCGAGATAATTCGATGGAATTCAGTCAATGAAAGTTGGGTGTTATCTCATACCCGCCACGTATATGAAAGTTGTTGTAGTTCGAAAATTGATAGCTTGTTCTCTTTCAGGCTACTTCTAAACCTACATAAGCGTTTTTTTAAATTATCCTAAAACCTTTTTTCTTAAAACTGCCTGAAAGTAGATCCTCATCTCGTACGAGAGTTGCTGTTGGAAAATAAATTATATCTTGTCCCCTTTCAGGCTACTTATACATATATTATATAAGCGTTTATTATTTTCTTTCTTGTATCACATGTCCTTGCTAATTCCCAAAAACAGATTTTGATCAAGTGTAATCGTTTCCGAGATCCGGTTGCCATTTTTGAATTTCTTCCAGACACCGAGACGATGTTAAAGCAGAAAAGACGACCATCTGTTCGGAAGTAACGAGCGATGAAAAAAAAAATAGCAATTGACTCCCTGCCCCTGAATTTAGGTCCACCAAATTTGGTAAACATACTCAGCATCACCAAAATCGACAAGGGGTACCTATGGAGAGATTTTTCGATATATTTTTCGATATATATATCTCCCACCGTTTTCGAGATATTTGAAATTTTAGGTTCTTTTAACACGGGACTTGGCAATTTTTCAGAGAAGGTCCATGACGGCCTATGCCAATTCCAGTCAGGGAGGACAGAGGATGTTAAAGAAAAAAAAAAAACATGTTCCCTTCGAAAGTTACGAGCGATCGAAAAAAAATAATTTAACCCCTTGACCTCAGGACCACCAAATTTCGCACGCTTACAAAATCGACAAGGGGGTCAACGGGGGAGATTTTTCTAGTTATCTCTCACCGTTTCCCAGATCCGGTCGCCATTTTTATGCTTTTCGAGGAATTTTTGATAGGCGACGACAATGTTGGAATTTTGATAGGCGACGACAGAGCCATCTATGAGCAAAACGTTGAAACTCACGGATGATGGAATATGTTCTGACAACTTTTTTTCAGTACGTCGCAATTTTTTTCTCTTTTCTTAGTGAATGGATTAAGTGACTTGCAACGACGAAGGCCTTCTAGCAACACAAACTGCGAAATTCACTGAAATATGTATTTAACTATTGACATTTAGGAACCGCCATCTCCTTGTGGTAATTTGGTTATGGCAAATTTGAAAATTAAGTCAAAAATAACAATGGAGATTTCAATTAAGAGTTCGTAAATGACAATAGTTAGAGGTTTCACCAATCTAGTTATATAAGTTGGTTGAAATTTCCAAAACGTATTTTGCATTTTTTTAAGAAAAAAAAATACAAACATTTTAGAAATTGAATTGTCTCGACCAGACGTGTTGTCCCCAGGAAATTCTATATAAATAACATACCTGAAAATTCTATCGTATTTGCGACCATAGTCCTTTAACTTGTTTTAAAGCTATATTCGACAAATTATTTCAAGTTTAAAGAGTCTTTTTAAAAGGTGTTTCCTAGTTTTTTCAACCAAATTGAATTTTTTACATGATCGGATTTTACTTGTTGTCCTCAGGAAATTCTATATAAATAACATATCTGAAAATTCTGTCGTATTTTCGACCATAGTCCATTAACTTGTTTTAAAGCTATATTCGACAAGTTATTTCAAGTTTAAAGAGTCTTTTTAGAAGGTGTTTCCTAGTTTTTTCGACCACATTAAATTTTTGCATGATTGGATTTTACTTGTTATCTCAGAGAAATTCTATATAAATAACACACCTAAATATTCTATCGTTTTTTACTTGACTTTTTTATTCTTTTAGTTTGTGTGAAAGCGTATTAAAAAAATTGCATCCCCCAGTTTCACTCGTAAAAATGATAAAACCGAATGCGTTGCACTTGTGGGAAGCTAATCTTAAGAAACAATTTATCAGTACATAGGGCAAGATGTAGCGAGACAGGCTCAGGAATAAATTGTTTGTTACCTTCTAAGCCCTGTCCTCAATGCGGAAAGAATATTAGTATTAACAACCTAAAAAGGCATATTTAGATTTGCAAAGCGTCATCTAATGCTACAATTCCAGACTAGTCAAATTGCAAAACCCTCACCTTTGAAAACAAAAACTGACAATCCTGTATCTGATGCACCGAAGCCAAAACAGAGTAAGTTCCCGATTGAAGTCAAACTACGTCGAACTGCTTTCGGTACACAACTCAAAACTTCCATATTTTCAGATCAGAAGCATGCTCTGACATTAGTAGCGCCTTGAGTGAAATTAAATCTTCTGAAAAACGAACTCGAAAACGGTCCGGATCCCGAACTTTCTTCCACCACATCTTATCAGTTACACGAGGCATCCAGTTTCGGATATGTGGTTGTGTGGCGTTATTCACCTGTTAAAACAAATACACCTTATGTATATTGTGGACGTGATGCTGTCGAATGCTTCTTGGATAAAATGGTTGAGGAGGTTGAGAAAATTGGCAGCGTGCTGCATAAATCGAAACTGATGCTTCCGATATCTGCTACCGAATTGCAAAATCATGATGCAACAGTTGTCTGTCCAGTTTGCGATGATGTGCTGGCTGCTGTTGGTTTGCCTCCCCACCCTTGAACTGTGATATATTAGCATGTATTTGTGTAGTAAAATAAACCTTTTTTTCTCTGAATTTATTTATCTAGTCATTTTTTCACAGTTTCGTTAAATTTTCTAATGGTTTCAAGTACCTCCAGTGCCGGATCTACAAATCTTGTACCTCAAATAAAATATTACCCATGGCCCCTCTACATACACACCTTTACACACACACACAACATACATCATTTATGTGTGTGTGTGTGTGTGTGTAATTCTTGATCTCATGTTGACAAAGTCACATATAAGGGCCTACAGGGTGATTCAAAAGGCCCTTAACACCCCCTACAAAAAGTAAAAGAGCTAGGCTTAGGGGGAGCTACAGTGCTGCGTTCAAGCGAACATCCGACATATTGAATTCAATTCAAAATTGTTGCATGGGATGATGTTATGTGATATATCGTATATTACCACATGAAAAATTCAATATGCTGACCAAGGCAGAAATTGTACTTGGTACATAGTCTGATGACCTTGCTAGAAGGTCGAAACGATACGTTTGTTTATATTTTTTATAATAAAATAAATTTCTGCCTTGATCAGCATATTGAACTATTCATATCATGGAAACAAGGCTTATTGGTGTTACGTATATTACCACTGTTTTCTCACACCTGGAAAATGATACATTTGTTACAATCATGCATTCGTAACTTTTTCCTGATTAAAGATAGATTGAAGAAAATTACACCACTGCATTATAGTGTGATTTGATTCTAGTCTGACTGCCACGCGGGAAACTGGGGTGGGTGATCGAAAGTCGGAATTCTTCCTGCTTTGTTTCCCCGCATAAAGCGTCCCCAGGGCCCAGCCAACCTCAAATCAAATGGTACTCGAGAGAGGGGGGGTCGGTAAAGGCAGCCGCAGCGTAGTGCTGATCACATCATCTCCAAGATGGCCGACATCGAAAATATGTGGGACCCACACTATAAATGTGCCTTCATGGCACGGTGCTATATATGCACAGAGAACTTCACCTTTACCTGTATACGTATATTGTATTCGTTTCTGTACCCCTGAGTAACTACGTATATACGAACCCTCTAATATGACAATGGCTGAGGGCCCCTTAAAGGCTTACTTGCCTACGCCCCCCCCCTTTCCCGCACTGCGGGGTTTTGGGGATTGTAGATCCGGCAACCTGGTACCTCAAATGTGATTTCCTTATTTATAGGCAAACATCGTGCTGGTTAGTGACCTTTAGCTTACCTGTCCCGTAAAAGGAACTTACCTGAGTGGGTGATTGGCTTAGTTCCAAACATTTTTTATCATTAAAACTCAAGAAACCGTTTTCTTATTGAATCACTACCTCCTTTGTTGTTTATGTAGGTGGAGTTATTTATTAATTACAATAACTATCGTAATTTAAGAAAAAACAAGAAGCAATTATTTACTGTTACTTGCACGGGTGTCGTACATATTCGATCTCCCTTAACGTTCCACGAAATTAAGCGTCAAAATATTGGGACTACAACACTTGTTCTGTTGAGTAAACGTTCCTAGAATGATTAAAAAAAAAAAAAAACTCCGTAATCGTGTCTATAAATTTCCAGCTATCAGATGTCGCAGATGTTCATCTCGTTCTGTTCTTTGCACTTCGTGAATAACCTTATCCATTTAACTCACACCTAATGAGTAACGAAATACTATCTTAATTTATATCATTACTTGAAACATACGTTGTGGGATCATAACCGTGTATCGTTTCTATTTTATGTCCTTTTGTAGTGAATTTCAGTTTATTGTGAGTTAAGTTAGGAGGCTGTTCTTACCAAAACTATTTGATCTGCAGCAAGTTTTAAAGAGGGTTCCAGATTTCAATCGCGGTCTCACAGAAAATGAGAATGAACAACGCTGGGCTGATACATTTGTCGAAATGCTTCGAGATGTTCGAAGTGACGAGGCTCCAGAGTCCCAGAGACGAGGAAAACGTATCAATATCGAACCCTGGAAAAGTGTTACGTGCAGCTTCCTGTCCTCATCAGAACAGGATTCAGAGAATCCAGACAGTAGAGAATTGTCGTCAGCAGAGGAATCGTCTGAAACCAGTAATTCTGATGACACCGAGTGCCTTCATTGTGGAAGACTGTGGTCAACAAGCAAGAACGGAGAAGATTGGGTCCAATGTCATAGTTGCAAGAGACGGGCACATGACAAGTGTGCCAAATTTCCTAAGAAGCAGTATTAATGTGCTCAGTGTATGAAAAAAGTAAATTAAATAGATGTCCATTTGTAATAGTTGTACTTTTTCTGTTTGAAAAATTTTATGTAAACATTGATGTAAATTTATGTTCTACAGTGTGTGTTCAGATGTAAGAAAGTGTAGTTCATGTAAAAATACACTGTTCAAAACATTGCTTAGGTATTTAGAAAAATCAAAATATATCGGAAGACACCTCATACATGCGGCATACATCGGACTATATGAAAACCACAATGTGTCCGAAGCCACCCCCCCCCCCCACTTCGGACAAAATAAAAATTTATTTTTAAAATATATTTTTGGGTGTAATATAGTTTTAACACTTCGTGATTGTTTCTAAAACTCGAATACATATAATTATTACATCTTGTGCAAATACAATTATAATTTTGAATATTACCGTCCAAAACGTCCAAAAACTGTCCGACGTTACCCCACATTACGGCTACTATATAATTGTAACTTAAAATATTGTTTATAGTCTTGCAGCTGAATGATAGTTTGCAAAATATCAGCTGCCATGTTTAATTACAGTTCAATTAACGGTTTAACATGATTAGTATTACGTATATTATTCTACACAAAATGTTTGCTAATTTTGCTTATAAAAATTATTGGATTTTAAATTGAGAGACATTTATGTGTGTTTATATTTATTTATTACATTTCCTTTCGTTTAAGCTTCACCCCATCAGTACACATACTTTGTTTCCTATCTTAGAGCCTAATAAACACTATTATATGATTACGAGATTGATGTACTCTCACCAAAAATGATTCTGATATCTACAAAATCCCTGTGTACACTCACGTCACTTAGTACTCCGGAGGTTGTTTCCTTTATACAGCATATTTGCAGGAGATACAATTCAACCTACGTGTCAATATACGCTGTATAAAACACAACGTATTACTAACTTCGTTGACCGTACATTATTCTATAAATTATTTCTTTAATGTGATTTAAATGGGTGATTCTTTAAAATAAATGACCTGATTTAAAACAACCCACCTTGCATATATAGGAGGAAAAATTTACGCGATGGGCCTGTGAGCCCCCCCCCCCCCCCTTTTGGGATGTGTTCCAAAATAACACTCATGCAAGTGACAGTGAACAATTGGTTCTTGTTGTTATTAATTATATTATTTTTTAATTTATTATAATTACCATGTAACTCCACCTATATAAATAAGAAAAAACATTGATGCAAAATATTTTTTTTGTTTTAGTGAATTATAAAAGAATGTGTGACAACAAAATAATTATTTCTTGTTTATATTAATGATTGTAATTTTTCTAATTATCATAATTATTTTACAACTTCACCTCTACAAACAATAAAAGAAGGAGTGATTCAATTCCAAAATGGTTTCATGAATGTACCAATAAAAAATGTGTCGTTCTCTTGGGCTCCCCTCAGGTAAGGAAGTTTCTTGTACCACACGGGTAAGCTAGGTTTCATTATTTTCCCCTACAAAGAACTGAATGCAACTTCTAATGAATTGAAGAGACCAATGTAGGAATGAGAATCCATCACGGATTACATAAATATTGTTACCTTTGAATTATTGGGAGCTATATATTACATATACATACGTTGCACGTTCGCCGTGTCCACCGGTAACGACGTACAGGAATCAATGCTGTTGTAAATACATGTAAGATGACGCGAGTGAAGTTTCTTGACTCTTGAGAAGCCGAAATGAGAATTAAACATTTTTTCCCCAAAAGCATTTTCGTAGATATTGGAAAGGTTCAGAAGTTCATCTCTGTTCCTAATTTCGTTCCCCCAGGGTAATTCAGCTGTTATAGACCAGAAGGTTTATCCTGGTACCGCTCCCGCCACACGGTGGTCTGTCATCTGTTGGAAGACCTTGGCAGACATCACGTGGGTGCTTCCAACCAATGAGGGAAGCGCTTGAAACAGCACGTGCTTTGTTCTCTGCCAATCAGAGCTCGCCGTTTCCTTTGCGACGGAAATTTCTAGGTTTGATTGATTTGTCACATTTCCTTCGCTTTTCTGTCACTTTTGGCAAAATAGGGGTGGAACGGATAAGGGAAACAGGTTCCGTGAAAACCGCGTGTTGCTGAAACAGCACTGAAGCCTCATACATCATGTCTTCGGCAAAAGACATTAAAATGGGAATTGTAAACGCCATCCGAAACGCAACAAAGCGAGGGACAATAATGAAAATAACCAACGCATACAAACGAAATACTGATCTGAAACATACATTGTTGTTTCGCCCATGCTTTCTACCTAGTTCCTCGACTATCGTGTGTATGTTCGTCCTCTCGAGCTAGTATCGTCTCCGAGGTCGAACAATAATCAGTTATTAGGTCAAATTTGATAAGCAAAATTACAGATATTATGATCTTCAATTCAGAACAAATGTTGGCAAGCGAGTTTTCTAAAATAGTAAACTTGATATGAAAACTCTCGGATCTACAAGTAATTTTCCAAGCTTTCCAATTGATTGAAATAAAAAAAGAACTATACAATATCGACATCAGCCCCGCCTAGCGTTCAAACTCGTCAATGCTGCACGAGTGTATGATTCTCCTAACGTACACCGAATGGCAAATGTTAATAGTAGGCAAAATATCCATCACTAAGTTCATTAATTTTGTTCTCCACAACGCCAATTTCAAGAATTCAAAGAAGAATAACGAAAACACAAAAAGAACTAAAATAGCCATGGACAATTTGTTCAGCAATACTTGTGCCTCTCACTGTACACTGCGTGATGACGTCAACTTGAAAATCACCAATTTCTAAATTTTGAAAAAGAGAGGTAAAAAAGATGCGTAGGCCTTCACTGTAACACAACATTCTTATTGCTAAGGAAATTGTCCCAACTTTTCCAATATCAGTAAATCTATAATAATTTCACGAAGTATCAAATTTTGCTTTTACTAGAGACAAATAAGTTACATAACAAATTGAACAAAAAGTATTTGAAGATAACAGAAATAGAATGTCAAAATAAGAACTTTAGTTTTTAAAACACTTTTTCAAGTGAATCATTATGATACTTATTCAACTGTTTGTAAATCACAGGGCACATAAATGTAAAATAAGGGTGTGTCAAGGGAAACGGTCGGTTTTGAAATGGGAATCTCGAAGCAGGGAGAGGGGGTAAAGATAAATGTAGGGTGGCATTGAACTCGCTCGTCCATGCCATTTTTGGCACAGGTCGGATCGGCTCGGCTGGACTCGGCACGGGCTGACAAGTAGAATATGGAGAGTGTGTGTGACGTCAGCTGAAGCCAAAATAGCTTGCGGCAACCGCCTGTTGCGTCCATTTGTTAACATTTAGTGGCAGGGAATTTCGTTGGGAAAATAAGGCTGCTGGTTATGTTTGTTTATGTTTAAATCGTCAGAAACAATAACTTTCTGCTCGGCGACATTAAGTCGAATTGAGGCTGAGTGAAAGCACAGTATGGCGAATCGTACACAAGGATATGGAATTCCATCCCTACAAACTCGTGATCGTGCAGAAGATACCCGAGGAAGATTATCCACAACGTTCAGCCTTGGCCAGGAAAATTCTCGCCATTTTCGTAAACACGAAGACGCCATCCTTAAGGTGCGTATACATGTGCAAACCGAACCGTTCGCGAACCGCTTGTGACCCGTTTGTTTAAATTATTCTTACAGCGAACTACCAACAATCCATGGGAAACCGCGAACCACAGGCAATCATTTGTTCAGTGTTCACCTTGTCATCATGTCTTCGCGTGACGAAAAGTTTGCGATTTTGATGATGAGTGGTGCTGCTGCTTTAGTGACGGCCAGTTTGCGAAAGAAGAGGAAACAACGACGTTGGTGGCACACCAACCTGTATAAAAAAAGAAACTGGTACGGAGCTTATGATGGATTTGAAGTCACATCGGCAGCTATTTCCCTCCAGGCATCTTCTTTTACATTTTTTTTTGAAATGGTCCTTACGTTTAGGATCCCACAGTAAAGATTTGGTTTCATAAATACCAATAAGTTTTAGTGCATTTTCCTCTGACCACTCCATAATTACATCAAAAACTGCAACAAAACCAATAGAAAATCTGGAGGTTCGCGAGCAGACCAAAAGCAACGAACTACGCACGACACCGTCCAAGTGTGAACTGCGAACGCCTTTGTGTTCGTCACAAAACCGGCAGGAGATGGATCGCCACGAACGGTTCACAAGCAGTTCGCCCGGTGCTGCAAACCACGTCCCAATGGTGAGAATAAGAGGTTCACAAGCGGCTCGCGAACAGTTCGTTTCGCACATGTATACGCATCCAGTGTTGCCACAATCTGAGGACACGATTTCCCTTTCCACGGGGCAAAATTTCCCTTTTTGCACCATTTTTCCCCTTCACCTATACAAATATAATAATAATAATAACTATTATTATTATCATTATTGTTAGCAGAGGTAGTAGCAGTACCAGCAGCAGTAGTAGTAAAATTTCCGTTGGTCCATGTTCGTATGAATAAAAAATGTTACACAATATTTTCACATACATGTCATTTTCATTGCTTTCTGGTCAGATGTCCCAGGTTTGAATCATGGTCATGAATCCATTAAATCGTTAACTATCATCTTTACAATTATCCGAAGATACAGAAAAGAGACGTACAATAAACGTACAAGAAATATAAATAGATACAGGCTTATATTCAAGAGAGCAGAAATATGAACGAACAGAAAAAAATAAAAATGTGAATGTGATACTGGAACTTAACATAAACTGTAATAATGTAGAGTCAGAAGTCTTAAATTTCCCTGAAATTGTGATATTCTTCATCAAAATTATTTTTCCCTTTTGGCTAACATTTCGGTCCGAATTTCCCTTCAAAAGGGAAATTCCCCTTCTTGTGGAAACACTGTACGCATCTTTATGATGAGTGCAGCTGACATTGTCACCCCGTGCCGAGCCTAGCCCAGCCGATCCGAACCGTGCCGAAAATGCCATGGCCAAGCGAGTTCAATGTCACCCTACTTTCATCTCTACGTCATCTCCCTGCGTCGAGATCCCCATTTGAAAATCGTCCGTTTCAAAATTCCTCAACTAATATGAATATTACCTTACTCTGAAGTGTTTTCACGGATAACTAATTCTAGAATACGTCATAGGAAATGGCACTTGTTGAAAAATATACCTTACAAAACCACCTTGATAACATGCATGCAGAAAACTAAGAAATTGTGCTTGAGTAAGAATGACACAAATGTCTACTCAATGTTTACAACAATATGAGCCCATTTCGCAACGATCATTGTTTTATTTAACTTTTCTTGTAAAGATTTTTGTCAGACAAACAACAATGAAATGTTCCGTGAACCCAGGAAAAGATAACTCCTTCCTGTAATAGATAACTCCTAGAAATAGTGATTCAAAGGGTTGAGCAGAAGAGATAAACAGTGATTGGGAATTTTAACAGATAAACTTTTCATTTAAAAAGCAAAGCCGATGATTATATGCAATCATTTCTCTCTAGGAAACCTCACATTGTCAAACGTCTGGTAAGTATTAATATAAATATTAATAGCATATATATTTGGAGATTGAGCCGGTTTTTGGTATGAATTTTAAAGTTTCTATCAGTTGATACGTGGACATAGTAAATTTAAGTGTTATTAGCGGGCCCAGTCTTATTAAGAAGGCCAAGCACAGGTTTTAATTCTCGGGTAAGCATCCCGGCTGTTCTGCCCATGAGTCTAGATGAAACAAGGTGAACAGAGCAGAACCGGCCGCTTGTGGGTTGCTTCACGTTTCAATTCTTTGAATCAACTTACCAACGCCTGCCTGTGCCCTGCCGACCGTTCATGGCTTTTTTCTTACTCCCTCCTGCGGGCGACCATGACGACAGTTATTTATCCGTCCGATGGGTTTACTATACTCTGTCCCTGGAAACCCTGGAGCGACGAACGAAAGCAAGTCTCTACGCAAGTAGTGAGTCGAGAGGGAACGGGATTGCTTGGATGGGAAAAGCGACTGCCGTTGCCAGCCTTTCCAACAACCCGCTCGCTTTCTCCCCTACTCTGCATTTGTGCGCGGCTTTGCTCCACAGATTCCCGGGATAGAGTATAAGTTTCTGGTTTGACCATCATGGGAAATATTTACGAGTAGATTCTCTGCGTGTGAAGTTATTTGAAATAAAATCATCACGTATCTTTGCATGTTTTTCAATACAATAAAATAAATTTCACCCAATCTTTGGATTTTAAAATTTAACATGCATGTGCGTCTTTGTGCGCGTGTGTGTCCCGTACATGGTTTCTGGTAGGTAGAAATTGTAGTAATTTTATATTTATCTTTACTTTCAGATATTTCTATCTACTTAACAAACATGAAACTGTATCTCGCTCTAATCTCCCTTGCACTCCTTGTGTCGGCAGAAGCTGTGAAGAGTCACACGACCAAAAATTCCCACGTGGGAAGCAGAAAACTCAGGTGAGTAGATCGACGCAAACATAGGCGTAACTTGACGGGGGCAAGGGGAGCATTTGCCCCCTCCCCAAATATTCAGGCTTGTTAAATTTTGTAAGCTAAGAATACTCTTGTTAACATCCTAAGACCTGAGGAGCTAAGTAATAAATAATAATATTTATGATTTGGCAAATGTAACAGTTATTCAGCAAATAATCCTGGACACTATTTTTATGGGATGAAAAACGTTTCGACTCTGATCCCCCCAAAAAGTTAAGCCTGAAGTTCATACCTGCCCCTCCCCCCTAAGTAAAGTCCCACGTTGCACCACACAAACACACACGCAGAGTGGTGCTAGGAAGTCTTTCATTTCATGTATAAAGTTCAATCTTCATACATAGATGTGGATACGAAATTGTGCTCGAGAATGTGTGTGTGTGACGCTATTTTCAAGATCGTTTTCAACAAGGTTTTTTTTTTTTAGAAAAAAATGTCAGATTCCGGAAGATATAATATCCTGGGGCATATTTCATCAGCCTGCACTCATTTTTAACAGTTTCTTCTTCCTCACTAAGTTTTCTGAGAGGTAATAGGTTTACTGTAGTTCAAAGTTTTTGGACAGAGAGATAACAAGGCAAGATCTTTTTTGCATTTAGTTACTGAAGACATTGATTAGTTGATTTGGTTTGCTTTACTTACATAATCTCCCACTGTTTGCTAATTGAGAAGATGAGAATGAGTGATGATGTAATGAAACTGATAAAAGGACACTCCCAAAGAGCCTCTGGACAGGATTCGAACCCGAGAACCCGGAGTGTCCCTTCATCAATTTCATCGCATCATCACTCATTCTCATCTTCGCGATTAGCCAAAAGCGGCAGAAAAGCGATGTAAAATAAACAAAAACAAATGAAATGATCAAAGCGAACCCGGTAACCCTGGCGTCGTAACGCGATGTGCTAACCACTACGCCACGGGGGCCGGTTCGAGCTTCTTTGAACGACAGCATCTGATAGGGGAGGCCTCAAGGCTTATACAGGGTGATTCTAAAGGTAGGGTACAAACGAAAACCACAGATTCCTCCCATGAAATAGAGACGAAAGTGCCTCTTCCACTTTGCCGAGAGTTGCCTCCGTGAGGAGCTAGACAACGCCGAAAACGTGTGAAAATGAACTTCACACCGCTGTAAAGCCAGTACCAGTGAAGATAGAAAGGCGGAACAAAAGAAGTCAAAAGGAACACCAAAGTCGTCCATCCGAAAATCACCAGGCGGCAGCTGCGCAGCGCATGCGCATGGGGTTCCACAAAGGAAATAGGAGTGTCCCGCAAGACAAGTGAAGGGAAAGGGTAGCGATCGACAACGGTAGGGACAAAAGAAGCAATGAAGCATGAAGTAACAATTGCACAGCGGGAAACAAACACCATGACTGAAGCAGTGCAGTCGAGAAAAGTAGTGCGGGGTTGCAGAACCACGGGAGGACGACGTAGGACGAAGAAACACATCGAGAATGCAAGCAAAGTGGTCCGTGACACTCGACAGGCAACAGACGCATACATGGTTCGGGGCAGAAATGGCGGCGCTGTCGGTGCAGCGCATGGGGAGTCCCCAAATACAGTGGGGAGACACCGCAGCAAGAACAAAGCACGGTGCAACAAAAGAGAAAGAGGACCGGACGGGGACCTGCCAAGGAGACAACAAATGCGGGACGAGGGATTCCCCGTAGCATCACCGAGGGGATGTCGCTCAGAGGTCGTGCGCCAGCAGACCAAACACAGCAACTACGGGCACAGGAGGTTATAGCCAATGAAAGGTGCACGTACAGATAGGACCACGTACCCAACCCCACACTACTTTT
Source organism: Lepisma saccharinum (assembly GCF_977018435.1). Classification (NCBI taxonomy): domain Eukaryota; kingdom Metazoa; phylum Arthropoda; class Insecta; order Zygentoma; family Lepismatidae; genus Lepisma; species Lepisma saccharinum. Next base: position 87,479,778 of record NC_139238.1, on the reverse strand, counting down.
CTCGACTGCACTGCTTCAGTCATGGTGTTTGTTTCCCGCTGTGCAATTGTTACTTCATGCTTCATTGCTTCTTTTGTCCCTACCGTTGTCGATCGCTACCCTTTCCCTTCACTTGTCTTGCGGGACACTCCTATTTCCTTTGTGGAACCCCATGCGCATGCGCTGCGCAGCTGCCGCCTGGTGATTTTCGGATGGACGACTTTGGTGTTCCTTTTGACTTCTTTTGTTCCGCCTTTCTATCTTCACTGGTACTGGCTTTACAGCGGTGTGAATTTCATTTTCACACGTTTTCGGCGTTGTCTAGCTCCTCACGGAGGCATCTCTCGGCAAAGTGGAAGAGGCACTTTCGTCTCTATTTCATGGGAGGAATCTGTGGTTTTCGTTTGTACCCTACCTTTAGAATCACCCTGTATATATGTAAAATCGTCGATTATTATTTTGTACAGCACAGAACGACACACCTCTCAATTGCGTTGAACATAATATAATATACTTTACAATATACATAATATAATAAACTTTACATAAGAGAAAACTAGTGAATACTATCTATATGTAACAACATGAAGGCAATTCCAGTCCTTATAAAGACACACGATGTAAGAGATATTTAATTAAAACAGCAATAGACAATTTGATTATCGTGAATTTCAATAATTATATTTGCAGATAACTTATTGATAAATAATTAAAATCGAATTTAGATCTTTAAAAGTAGAAAGGCTCTAAAATAGTGACTTACTTTTCAGAATCCATCCATCAGTCGAAGAAGCCGATTACAATACATATGTGGATGACTTCCTGGCAGAGTACTCACGGATATTCAAAGCAAATGGAGACAGCGTTAACCTGGTTTATGATTATGGCCATTTCGAGGCTGAAGTGAGTAGAATCTTTTTAGCTTCCTCAGTGAATTTGAGTAAGAATAAGTTGGTGGAATTGTTTCTGTTTTCACACCGGCGGATCTACATAGACCTACCGGAAAGTTCTGGAAGTCATGTCTGAAAACCTGATATTATGCCTTTCTCATACCCTCACTCCACCTACCCTACTCATATGTTTAGTTTCCCGTGCGATACATTAGTATTCCCTACTGTATGTTTATGAGTAGACTACTATTGGATTAAATATTATAGATACCAGAGTTTGGACTCCAATTAAAAATTAACCAGTAGACCTACGTATAAAACGGATTACATCAAAATTTAGCGTTTTCAATTCTGCGTTACTCTATGCTAAGCAACATTATTTTTCGAGTATGCCTTTTAATCTTTTACCGTCGCGAGAACAAAAAGTATCTTTTTTTTTTAGTTTTGGAAACGATCTCTCTCTTTGATATTCTATAAATGAAAAACGGGCGGTCTGATTGTGATGACATTTTAGTATGGTGGAAGCAGAAAGGTATAAAAGACAATTCTTAATTTTCAGATTTTTAAAATGTGTCCAAAAAGCCGTTATCATCAATTCTGCAAAACAACGTTTTCTTAGTATTGGGTAGTCCTACAATATTGCTCTTGTTTTGAAGCTCATTGCATCTGTTTTCAAAATCCATTATTATTGTCAATTCACATTTCGAAACCGATTTTATACGGATTTCTATTCAACAGAGTAAAGATGTACGTGAAAAGTGGCAACACCGCACACAACAATGGGTTTATTAATTTCGTCTTTTAAATATAATAATCGTACTGATGGTAGTGCAATAAAACTGCGGGCTGCCAATCCGGGACTTGCAATAGTAGCTCAGTAAAAACATTGCACTGTTTTTCGCTAAGCTGATTGTTATGAGGAAAAATCTTGTCCCTTTCTTTCCCAGATTGACGGAACCGTGGAGATAGTGGATTTCTTGATGACCAACGGCATCTTTTTCGGATTGGCCAACATCTCGAGAGTGGGCGACGCTATTGCCACCTACGACAATGAAACCGACGAGTTGCTCTTGGAGTTCGTGTTATCTTTCGACCCCGCACAGGTTGGTAAAAAAAGGGTAATATGGTTAATATTTTAAAATTCATTCATAAACATATTTTCCATGTTTTATCGATTCTTCATCCAGGCATGTATCTTGAAATATATTACGGGGGGAGGGGGGATCCGAACCAGTGTTTCAGAAATAATAATAATAATATAAATATTTATATTAATACGTTAATATAATTTATACGTAACAATAATATAAATATTATGTAGCACTATCTAATAATATGTAAATTAATTGCATTGTCAATATCACACAAATAGTTAAAAAGACGTTATAAGAATAGATATATAACAGGATGTATTCATTATCTAGCTTCTGTGTAGTAGTAAGCGCGGGATGCTTTCGTGGATAGGGTTGTTTAAAACCCTTAGCATAAATACACTACAGTTAGCCCAACAACGAAGATGGTGTTTGAGTTATGAACATGCTTCCACCTGCCCATGCAGGGTCTCCCTTATCGCACAACGCTGTTCCGACGTCAGACGATTAATGCCTAAGTTATTAGGTTAGGTCTGTTAGGTTTGGTTATCTTAGCATAAATACACTGAAAATGTATTATTTATGCTAAGAGAAAGCCTAACCTAACAACGTAGGCATTTAGCCTATCAATTAAAGCCTTTTTCAGTGATGTCAGAACACAACGTTGTCCTAGCGTTGTGTGATAAGGGAGACCCGCCTATGCAAGCATTTACATCCAGTGTAGTTTTAAATCTTCTCACTAGATGTCAATCGCAAACTATCCTCACTTTAACTCAAATACTAAAACAATTTCGTTATCCGTTTTCAACGCCTTTACTCAACTTTCTCCATTTATTTCTTCCTGTAATCGTGTTGTTTGCTTAATTCCAATCTCTTTTTCTGTATTTCATCATGTTCCTCTTCTACTAAATCCTCTAGATTTATTATAAAACTTTCAATTTTACATTAGCGTCGTTGCCTTGTTAATTATGTTTGAAAGAAGTTCGTTTTCTTATTTCGACCATCGGATAGGAGAGTATATAAAAGGACGTAACATTGTTTATTAAAAGTGAAAATGGGTGCGTTGTCTCTGAGGCTATTTCTACGCTTCACTAATACAGGGATACAAGCCATTTATCAAAATCACTAAATAAAACGTAATTAAATGCTTAGTTTGATTCTAAGAAAGATACAACTACATAACATTATCAGGCCATGAATCTGCGGGGCAACACCGCGCCAAATGGTAAAGAAGGGGAAATGCGACTGGGCGAAACAAAGCAGTGCGCGCTGCTGCAAACGGCTGCTAGCTGCAATCCCTTTCCCTCTCACGCGTTCATTGGTCGAGCACTCTCGAGTTCTACTTGCGCAGAGGACTTGTTTCCATTCGCTTACTGCGCACACCCCTAGGAAAGAGTATACTGTTGACTTAAGAGGTCGATGTAAGAAAAGTATACTCTGTTCCGGGTATCTTTGGAGCAAACGAACGAAAACAAGTCTCTGAGCAAGTAGTGACGCGAGAAGGTTCCTCCAATGAACACGTGATAGGGAACAGGATTGCCTGGAGGGGAGAATCGACTGCAATTACCAGCCTTCGCACCAACGTGTACTGCTTCGCTCCCCCACTCGATTTCCTCCCTTCTCTGCCGCTATGCGCGGATAGAGTATAGTATTGCCCTAAGACCAAACGATGATGTTGACCAATGGATACATTTTCAGTTGAATTCTGAGAATTGCTTCCAACTGCTTTCAGGTGACTTATGACTTCTCCGTTCGTATTAATGATGGCTACAGGTACGAAGGTAGCATCGCAGCTTCAGTCCACACCAACAGCTCTCAAATGGGGTTCCTCACTGACTACAATGCCAACGACTGGGTCTACTTCATGACTGGTTTCCACGTGTTCGAGTAAGTGCTTTCATTTATTCATTCTGTTCTTATTTCATATACAGCTTTTAGCATGGGCGTATGAGGGAGGGAGGGATCAACTTTTGATGTGATCAGGGTATCAAAATCCAATCTTCCACTCATGGAAGGCCAAAATTTACTAACTTGTACCATCTTTACATAAAATGAACACAAAAGTATTTTTTAAAAAGGTATTTTCACCTCCACATTCAATGAGAATTACTATTCTGGGTTTTATTGGCTTCCGCTGCAGAACCGGAACCTTTTTACTCGCACAATATAAAGTCGGTACAAGTTGCGTATTGTTACATTGAAAAAAGTTTCCTGGACTGTATTTAAATTGATGCGGGGAAAAAGGTTAATGGACCGAATTGAAATTCTTCCGGAAAAAAGGTTCCTGGACCGAATTGAAATTCATTCTGGAAAACATGTTCCTGGACCGAATTTAAATTGATCCAGAAAAAATGTTCTTGGACCGAATTGAAATACTTTACAGATAAAAAGGTTCTTTACAGTCCAGAACTCTTTTACGCTTGCTGAATTTCTCTCCTGGACCGGAATTGAATTTATTTAAAATTCCTGGACCTGTAACAACCCTGGTATATTCCTCCTTGCTACAAAATGAAAATTGACATCATTGGTGTTGATTTCAATATTCTTATCCACAACGGCAATAAAACTGGTACGCCTAGTTCCTGAAATACTCGCTGGCCTACAAGGCGTTTTGCGTGTTGCATAACTCTACGAGGCTGGTAGATGTTGCCATTGAAAATTTGCTATTAATATCCACTTATTGCCACATAGTTAGGCAACACACACAACGCCATGCAGAGAAGCGAGTATTTCAATATCTGGGTGTCCCATTTTTATTGTCGGTGACTGTACAATTAACAGAGCAAGGTCCTTCTGCCGAGAAGCTCCCGTTGAATTTTGAAACCTCTTTAATATTGAAAACCTTCTCTCGCGTGTTGGACTTGAAACTGACAGCGTAGCTCAGAATACGAACGATTTGTGTATATTTGGGTATTAAAGTTGGTCACAATTTTCTACTGGCTCCAATATAGTTACCGGACCTTCACTTCTTCTGACACCTTTGCAATTCAGATTTGAATAGCCCAACTCTGTCATGAAAACCCACAAGAAAGACTGGGGGTTCGTCGTGCTGAACATACGTCACCCCTTAACTGGTTGGACGATCTCCCACCTTGAGTGAGTGAGTGAGTAGTGAGGCCGGCAGTCGGTAGGTACGCCTGAGCTATCAATGGGCTGTTCCGCCACGAGTTATTATGTATCTATCTCGTATATAAAAATGGATGTATGTATGTTTGTTCCGGCATAACTCTCGCTGGCCTGGAGCAATTGCAACCAAACTTGGTAGACATATCACTTACACCACTAGAGGTGGGGTGGGAAAAGCTAATTGGTGACATTACCCTGAGAGAAAGGCAACCAAATATACTGAACAGTGCGGCGGGTTAGCCTACCTTCAAGGCAACTTCATGCCAGAAAGTGACGAGGAAAATTTATTTTAAACTATAGTTGGAATTCATTATTATCCTGTCTAATAGATGATTGGGATAAATCAATACCCGGGCAACGCCTAGCAATCAGCTAGGTATATATATATATATATATATATATATATATATATATATATATATATATCCTATGTGTATATAACATATAGTGTTTATATATATTTTTTGCCTTCCATATTTATATTTAACTTTCGATTTATATTGAATTACCACTGTAATTGAATACTTATTTTTCAATTGATGATAAGTAAATATGTGCAAAACAAAAATTGTCTGATTCTTCACTTAGGCTACTGAGGCTTCATTATACTGCTAGACCTAATGCAGCTTTCTATTTTTTGCAGCTTGTACAATTATCAGATTTCCTGGGTGGACCCCCAACACCCAGAGGTCTCTGACGGCGTGGCTGGTTCCTTACTAAGGGCGCTACTAGATGGCTCTTTTGATATACACGTGGCCTTTAGCGCCAATTTGGAGGATGTACTGGCTGCAGTTGGTTTGCCTCCCCACCCTTAAATTGTGACTGTCACACACTAGCATCTATATATGTATCAAAATAAAGTTTTCTTTGTGAATTTACTTATCTAGTAATTTCTTCACAGTTTCGTTGAATTCTTTGATGGTTTAGGTAATATCAAATGTGATATCTGTATTTATAGCCAAGCATCGTGCTTTAAACTCTAGCTTAACTGTGTTGTATGGTTCAAGTCCTGGTTGGAACGCCACTTTACTTCAAACCCCTCAAACCTTTCCAACCAATAGCGTCCGTTTTAGGAACTGACAGCTCCTGTCAAGGCCACGTGGAGTAAATGCGATGTTGCCAATTCAGTTTCGTTAGAGATCACGAACAAGCTATTCGACTGCATTCGTTTCGTATTCGATCTAAAATATTCAGAGCATTTGACACCGTACTTTGCGAAAGTCGAGTGGCTTAAATTAATCGACAAACGTAATTTTCATAAGTTAATTTTACTGTACAAAATCCTCCAAATAAAAGTAGTATGTATTAGCGGATTCTGCAACATCCTTCGTAGGTATCTCTCTTTTTCTATGGATTTAGCCTCAGTTATATCATATTTTGACGATTGTTTTGTGGATTTTGTGGCGTTGGACGACGTTCCAGTACAATCTTCACCTTTACTCGGTTTTTTCCTACCTCGTCCTTTGTAGGTATGCTACGATCTTACGTGATATAACTTAACCTATTTATTTTTTTACGATCTTTCACGAGTTAGATAACATACAGGTCGATCTCTTTCACTCCAGTTGTAACCTGTCACGAGGACTTTTTTTACCATATTTTACGGACTAAACTATAGTAGAGAGGAAACCCCGAATCCAGCACAACCGCTAATTTTCCCTCATTAGTAGAGAGGAATCTTCGATTCCAGCACAGCCACTAATTTTTCCTCATTGAAAACTCTCGACCGGCGAGTTAAATTCCGATTCCCCTACCCGAATTAAATGTGCTGTGCGAGATAATTCGATGGAATTCAGTCAATGAAAGTTGGGTGTTATCTCATACCCGCCACGTATATGAAAGTTGTTGTAGTTCGAAAATTGATAGCTTGTTCTCTTTCAGGCTACTTCTAAACCTACATAAGCGTTTTTTTAAATTATCCTAAAACCTTTTTTCTTAAAACTGCCTGAAAGTAGATCCTCATCTCGTACGAGAGTTGCTGTTGGAAAATAAATTATATCTTGTCCCCTTTCAGGCTACTTATACATATATTATATAAGCGTTTATTATTTTCTTTCTTGTATCACATGTCCTTGCTAATTCCCAAAAACAGATTTTGATCAAGTGTAATCGTTTCCGAGATCCGGTCGCCATTTTTGAATTTCTTCCAGACACCGAGACGATGTTAAAGCAGAAAAGACGACCATCTGTTCGGAAGTAACGAGCGATGAAAAAAAAATTAGCAATTGACTCCCTGCCCCTGAATTTAGGTCCACCAAATTTGGTAAACATACTCAGCATCACCATAATCGACAAGGGGTACCTATGGGGAGATTTTTCGATATATTTTTCGATATATATATCTCCCACCGTTTTCGAGATATTTGAAATTTTAGGTTCTTTTAACACGGGACTTGGCAATTTTTCAGAGAGGGTCCATGACGGCCTATGCCAATTCCAGTCAGGGAGGACAGAGGATGTTAAAGCAAAAAAAACATGTTCCATTCGAAAGTTACGAGCGATCGAAGAAAAATAATTTAACCCCTTGACCTCAGGACCACCAAATTTCGCACGCTTACAAAATCGACAAGGGGGTCAACGGGGGAGATTTTTCTAGTTATCTCTCACCGTTTCCGAGATCCGGTCGCCATTTTTATGATTTTCGAGGAATTTTTGATAGGCGACGACAATGTTGGAATTTTGATAGGCGACGACAGAGCCATCTATGAGCAAAACGTTGAAACTCACGGATGTTGGAATATGTTCTGACAACTTTTTTCAGTACGTCATTTTTTTCTCTTTTCTTAGTGAATGGATTAAGTGACTTGCAACGACGAAGGCCTTCTAGCAACACAAACTGCGAAATTCACTGAAATATGTATTTAACTATTGACATTTAGGAACCGCCATCTCCTTGTGGTAATTTGGTTATGGCAAATTTGAAAATTGAGTCAAAAATAACAATGGAGATGGCAATTAAGAGTTCTTAAATGACAATAGTTAGAGGTTTCACCAATCTAGTTATATAAGTTGGTTGAAATTTCCAAAACGTATTTTGCATTTTTTTAAGAAAAAAAAATACAAACACGTTAGAAATTGAATTGTCTCGACCAGACGTGTTGTCCCCAGGAAACTCTATATAAATAACATACCTGAAAATTCTATCGTATTTTCGACCATAGTCCTCTAACTTGTTTTAAAGCTATATTCGACAAATTATTTCAAGTTTAAAGAGTCTTTTTAGAAGGTGTTTCCTAGTTTTTTCAACCAAATTGAATTTTTTACATGATCGGATTTTACTTGTTGTCCTCAGGAAATTCTATATAAATAACATATCTGAAAATTCTGTCGTATTTTCGACCATAGTCCATTAACTTGTTTTAAAGCTATATTCGACAAGTTATTTCAAGTTTAAAGAGTCTTTTTAGAAGGTGTTTCCTAGTTTTTTCGACCACATTAAATTTTTGCATGATTGGATTTTACTTGTTATCCCAGAGAAATTCTATATAAATAACACACCTAAATATTCTATCGTTTTTTACTTGACTTTTTATTCTCTTTAGTTTGTGTGAAAGCGTATTAAAAAAAATGCATCCCCCAGTTTCACTCGTAAAAATGATAAAACCGAATGCGTTGCACTTGTGGGAAGCTAATCTTAAGAAACAATTTATCAGTACATATTGCAAGATGTAGCGAGACAGGCTCAGGAATAAATTGTTTGTTACCTTCTAAGCCCTGTCCTCAATGCGGAAAGAATATTAGTATTAACAACCTAAAAAGGCATATTTAGATTTGCAAAGCGTCATCTAATGCTACAATTCCAGACTAATCAAATTGCAAAACCATCACCTTTGAAAACAAAAACTGACAATCCTGTATCTGATGCACCCAAGCCAAAACAGAGTAAGTTGCCGATTGAAGTCAAACTACGTCGAACTGCTTTCGGTACACAACTCAAAGACTTCCATATTTTCAGATCAGAAGCATGCTCTGACATTAGTAGCGCCTTGAGTGAAATTAAATCTTGTGAAAAACGAACTCGAAAACGGTCCGGATCCCGAACTTTCTTCCACCACATCTTATCAGTTACACGAGGCATCCAGTTTCGGATATGTGGTTGTGTGGCGTTATTCACCTGTTAAAACAAATACACCTTATGTATATTGTGGACCTGATGCTGTCGAACGCTTCTTGGATAAAATGGTTGAGGAGGTTGAGAAAATTGGCAGCGTGCTGCATAAATCGAAACTGATGCTTCCGATATCTGCTACCGAATTGCAAAATCATGATGCAACAGTTGTCTGTCCAGTTTGCGATGATGTGCTGGCTGCTGTTTTTTTGCCTCCCCACCCTTGAACTGTGATATATTAGCATGTATTTGTGTAGTAAAATAAACCTTTTTTCTCTGAATTTATTTATCTAGTCATTTTTTCACAGTTTCGTTAAATTTTCTAATGGTTTCAAGTACCTCCAGTGCCGGATCTACAAATCTTGTACCTCAAATAAAATATTACCCATGGCCCCTCTACATACACACCTTTACACACACACACAACATACATCATTTATGTGTGTGTGTGTGTGTGTGTGTAATTCTTGATCTCATGTTGACAAAGTCACATATAAGGGCCTACAGGGTGATTCAAAAGGCCCTTAACACCCCCTACAAAAGGTAAAAGAGCTAGGCTTAGGGGGAGCTACAGTGCTGCGTTCAAGCGAACATCCGACATATTGAATTCAATTCAAAATTGTTGCATGGGATGATGTTATGTGATATATCGTATATTGCCATATGAAAAATTCAATATGCTGACCAAGGCTGAAATTGTACTTGGTACATAGTCTGATGACCTTGATAGACGGTCGAAACGATACGTTTGTTTATATTTTTTATAATAAAATAAATTTCTGCCTTGATCAGCATATTGAACTTTTCATATCATGGAAACAAGGCTTATTGGTGTTACGTATATTACCACTGTTTTCTCACACCTGGAAAATGATACATTTGTTACAATCATGCATTCGTAACTTTTTCCTGATTAAAGATAGATTGAAGAAAATTACACCACTGCATTATAGTCTGATTTGATTCTAGTCTGACTGCCATGCGGGAAACTTGGGTGGGTGATCGAAAGTCGGAATTCTTCCTGCTTTGTTTCCCCGCATAAAGCGTCCCCAGGGCCCAGCCAGCCTCAAATCAAATGGTACTCGAGAGAGGGGGGCGGTAAAGGCAGCCGCAGCGTAGTGCTGATCACATCATCTCCAAGATGGCCGACATCGAAAATATGTGGGACCCAGACCCTAAATGTGCCTTCATGGCACGGTGCTATATATGCACAGAGAACTTCACCTTTACCTGTATACGTATATTGTATTCGTTTCTGTACCCCTGAGTAACTACGTATATACGAACCCTCTAATACGCCAATGGCTGAGAGCCCCTTAAAGGCTTACTTGTCTCCGCCCCTCCCATTCCCGGCACTTCGGGGTTTTGGGGATTGTAGATCCGGCAACCTGGTACCTCAAATGTGATTTCCTTATTTATAGGCAAACATCGTGCTGGTTAGTGACCTTTAGCTTACCTGTCCCGTAAAAGGAACTTACCTGAGTGGGTGATTGGCTTAGTTCCAAACATTTTTTATCATTAAAACTCAAGAAACCGTTTTCTTATTGAATCACTACCTCCTTTGTTGTTTATGTAGGTGGAGTTATTTATTAATTACAATAACTATCGTAATTTAAGAAAAAACAAGAAGCAATTATTTACTGTTACTTGCACGGGTGTCGTACATATTCGATCTCCCTTAACGTTCCACGAAATTAAGCGTCAAAATATTGGGACTACAACACTTGTTCTGTTGAGTAAACGTTCCTAGAATGATTAAAAAAAAAAAAAAAACTCCGTAATCGTGTCTATAAATTTCCAGCTATCAGATGTCGCAGATGTTCATCTCGTTCTGTTCTTTGCACTTCGTGAATAACCTTATCCATTTAACTCACACATGCGCTTAATTATTCCTTGAAAACTTGTTAGCTCAAATCGTTTAAACAATACAACAGCAATTTACAGTAAAGTGCCGGTCACAGGCATGTACGTACATTCTAGGCTATCTCCGAAGCCCGAATTAGAATGCAGGAAATAATAGACTTGCAAATGTGACTGATGTTTCACTCTCAAACAACGACCGCGGGTAAACGATAGTTTATGAGAGCTTTTACTATAATAATTTCAGTAACTTTTCTTCCAGGGAAAATGAAACATTCTGGATGCACCGTAAAGTGGGGCGACTTCGGACATGCGTGGTGACTTCGGACACGTGCATGAGCAAAACATTCCATTGTTGAGGGTCAGGCGTAGGCCGCCACCGAAACGCAACAATCCACTTCGGACAAAATAAAAATTTATTTTTAAAATATATTTTTGGGTGTAATATAGTTTTAACACTTCGTGATTGTTGCTAAAACTCGAATACATATAATTATTACATCTTGTGCAAATACAATTATAATTTTGAATATTACCGTCCAAAACGTCCAAAAACTGTCCAACCTTACCCCACATTACGGCTACTATATAATTGTAACTTAAAATATTATTTATAGTCTTGCAGCTGAATGATAGTTTGCAAAATATCAGCTGCCATGTTTAATTACAGTTCAATTAACGGTTTAACATGATTAGTATTTCGTATATTATTCTACACAAAATGTTTGCTAATTTTGCTTATAAAAATTATTGGATTTTAAATTGAGAGACATTTATGTGTGTTTATAGTTTATTTATTACATTTCCTTTCGTTTAAGCTTCACCCCATCATTACACATACTTTGTTTCCTATCTTAGAGCCTAATAAACACTATTATATGATTACGAGATTGATGTACTCTCACCAAAAATGATTCTGATATCTACAAAATCCCTGTGTACACTCACGTCACTTAGTACTCCGGAGGTTGTTTCCTTTATACGGCATATTTGCAGGAGATACAATTCAACCTACGTGTCAATATACGCTGTATAAAACACAACTTATTACTAACTTCGTTGACCGTACATTATTCTATAAATTATTTCTTTAAAGTGATTTAAATAGGTGATTCTTTAAAATAAATGACCTGCATATATAGGAGGAAAAATTTACGCGATGGGCCTGTGAGCCCCCCCCCTTTTGGGATGTGTTCCAAAATAACACTCATGCAAGTGACAGTGAACAATTGGTTCTTGTTGTTATTAATTATATTATTTTTAATTTATTATAAATACCATGTAACTCCACCTATATAAATAAGAAAAAACATTGATGCAAAATATTTTTTTTGTTTTAGTGAATTATAAAAGAATGTGTGACAACAAAATAATTATTTCTTGTTTATATTAATGATTGTAATTTTTCTAATTATCATAATTATTTTACAACTTTACCTCTACAAACAATAAAAGAAGCAGTGATTCAATTCCAAAATGGTTTCATGAATGTACCAATAAAAAATGTGTCGTTCTCTTGGGCTCCCCTCAGGTAAGGAAGTTTCTTGTACCACACGGGTAAGCTAGGTTTCATTATTTTCCCCTACAAAGAACTGAATGCATCTTCTAATGAATTGAAGAGACCAATGTAGGAATGAGAATCCATCACGGATTACATAAATATTGTTACCTTTGAATTATTGGGATATATTACATATACATACCAAATTTTTCCGGGATTTTGAGGAGTTGCACGTTCGCCGTGTCCACCGGTAACGACGTACAGGAATCAATGCTGTTGTAAATACATGTAAGATGACGCGAGTGAAGTTTCTTGACTCTTGAGAAGCCGAAATGAGAATTAAACATTTTTTCCCCAAAAGCATTTTCGTAGATATTGGAAAGGTTCAGAAGTTCATCTCTGTTCCTAATTTCGTTCCCCCAGGGTAATTCAGCTGTTATAGACCAGAAGGTTTATCCTGGTACCGCTCCCGCCACACGGTGGTCTGTCATCTGTTGGAAGACCTTGGCAGACATCACGTGGGTGCTTCCAACCAATGAGGGAAGCGCTTGAAACAGCACGTGCTTTGTTCTCTGCCAATCACAGCTCGCAGTTTCCTTTGCGACGGAAATTTAAGTACTACGTTTGATTGATTTGTCACATTTCCTTCGCTTTTCTGTCACTTTTGGCAAAAAAAGGGGTGGAACGGATAAGGGAAACAGGTTCCGTGAAAACCGCGTGTTGCTGAAACAGCACTGAAGCCTGATACATCATGTCTTCGGCAAAAGACATTAAAATAGGAATTGTAAACGCCATCAGAAACGCAACAAAGCGAGGGACAATAATGCAAATAATCAACGCATACAACCGAAATACTGATCTGAAACATACATTGTTGTTTCGCCCATGCTTTCTACCTAGTTCCTCGACTATCGTGTGTATGTTCGTTCTCTCGAGCTAGTATCGTCTCCGAGGTCGAACAATAATCAGTTATTAGGTCAAATTTGATAAGCAAAATTACAGATATTATGATCTTCAATTCAGAACAAATGTTGGCAAGCAAGTTTTCTAAAATAGTAAACTTGATATGAAAACTCTCGGATCTACAAGTAATTTTCCAAGCTTTCCAATTGATTGAAATAAAAAAAGAACTATACAATATCGACATCAGCGCCGCCTTGCGTTCAAACTGGTCCACCGTGCACGAGTGTGTGATTCTCCTAACGTACACCGAATGGCAAATGTTAATAGTAGGCAAAATATCCATCACTAAGTTCATTAATTTTGTTCTCCACAACGCCAATTTCAAGAATTCAAAGAAGAATAACGAAAACACAAAAAGAACTAAAATAGCCATGGACAATTTGTTCAGCAATACTTGTGCCTCTCACTGTACACTGCGTGATGACGTCAACTTGAAAATCACCAATTTCTAAATTTTGCAAAAGAGAGGCAAAAAAGATGTGTAGGCCTACACAGTAATACAACATTCTTACTGCTAAGAAAATTGTCCCAACTTTTCCAATATCAGTAAATCTATCATAATTTCACGAAGTATCAAATTTTTCTTTTACTAGAGACAAATAAGTAACATAATAAATTGAACGAAAAGTAATTGACGATAACAGAAACAGAATGTTGAAATAAGAACTTTAGTTTTCAAAACACTTTTTCAAGTGAATCATTATGATAGAAAGAAATGGAGAGAGTGTTTGTGACGTCAGCTGAAGCGAAAATAGCTTGCGGCGACCGCCTGTTGCGTCCATTTGTTAACATTTAGTGGCAGGGAATTTCGTCGGGAAAATAAGGCTGCTGGTTATGTTTCTTTATGTTTAAATCGTCAGAAACAATAACTTTCTGCTCGGCGACATTCTGTCGAATTGAGGCTGAGTGAAAGCACAGTGTGGCGAATCTTACACAAGGATATGGAATTCCATCCATTGGATTTGTTGTGCAGAAGATACCCGAGGAAGATTATCCACAACGTTCAGCCTTCGCCAGGAAAATTCTCGCCATTTTCGTAAACACGAAGACGCCATCCTTAAGGTGCGTATACATGTGCAAACCGAACCGTTCGCGAACCGCTTGTGACCCGTTTGTTTAAATTATTTTTACAGCGAACTTTCAACAATCCATGGGAAACCGCGAACCACAGGCAATCATTTGTTCAGTGTTCACCTTGTCATCATGTCTTCGCGTGACGAAAAGTATGCGATTTTGATGATGAGTGGTGCTGCTTTAGTGACGGCCAGTTTGCGTAACACGAGGAAATAACGACGTTGGTGGCACACCAACCTGTATAAAAAAAGAAACTGGTACGGAGTTTATGATGGATTTGAAGTCACATCGGCAGCTATTTCCCTCCAGGCATCTTCTTTTACATTTTTTTTGAAATGGTCCTTACGTTTAGGATCCCACAGTAAAGATTTGGTTTCATAAATACCAATACGTTTTAGTGCATTTTCCTCTGACCACTCCATAATTACATCAAAAACTGCAACAAAACCAATAGAAAATCTGGAGGTTCGCGAGCAGACCAAAAGCAACGAACTACGCACGACACCGTCCCAGTGTGAACTGCGAACGCCTTTGTGTTCGTCACAAAACCGGCAGGAGATGGATCGCCACGAACGGTTCACAAGCAGTTCGCCCGGTGCTGCAAACCACGTCCCAATGGTGAGAACAAGAGGTTCACAAGCGGCTCGCGAACGGTTCGTTTCGCACATGTATACGCATCCAGTGTTGCCACAATCTGAGGACACGATTTCCCTTTCCACGGGGCAAAATTTCCCTTTTTGCACCATTTTTCCCTTCACCTATACAAATATAATAATAATAATAACTATTATTATTATCATTATTGTTAGCAGAGGTAGTAGCAGTACCAGCAGCAGTAGTAGTAAAATTTCCGTTGGTCCATGTTCGTATGAATAAAAAATATTACACAATATTTTCACATACATGTCATTTTCATTGCTTTCTGGTCAGATGTCCCAGGTTTGAATCATGGTCATGAATCCATTAAATCGTTAACTATCATCTTTACAATTATCCGAAGATACAGAAAAGCGACGTACAATAAACGTACAAGAAATATAAATAGATACAGGCTTATATTCAAGAGAGCAGAAATATGAACGAACAGAAAAAAATAAAAATGTGAATGTGATACTGGAACTTAACATAAACTGTAATAATGTAGAGTCAGAAGTCTCAAATTTCCCTGAAATTGTGATATTCTTCATCAAAATTATTTTTTCCCTTTTGGCTAACATTTCGGTCCGAATTTCCCTTCAAAAGGGAAATTCCCCTTCTTGTGGCAACACTGTACGCACCTTTATGATGAGTGCAGCTGACATTGTCACCCCGTGCCGAGCCTAGCCCAGCCGATCCGAACCGTGCCGAAAATGCCATGGCCAAGCGAGTTCAATGTCACCCTACTTTCATCTCTACGTCATCTCCCTGCGTCGAGATCCCCATTTGAAAATCGTCCGTTTCAAAATTGCTCAACTAATATGAATATTACCTTACTCTGAAGTGTTTTCACGGATAACTAATTCTAGAATACGTCATAGGAAATGGTACTTGTTGAAAAATATACCTTACAAAACCACCTTGATAACATGCATGCAGAAAACTAAGAAACTGTGCTTGAGTAAGAATGACACAAATGTCTACTCAATGTTTACAACAATATGAGCCCATTTCGCAACGATCATTGTTTTATTTAACTTTTCTTGTAAAGATTTTCAAAATAATTTTCGTCAGACAAACAACAATGAAATGTTCCGTGAACCCAGGAAAAGATAACTCCTTCCTGTAATAGATAACTCCTAGAAATAGTGATTCAAAGGGTTGATCAGAAGAGATAAACATTGATTGGGAATTTTAACAGATAACATTTTCATTTAAGAAGAGAAACCGATGATTATTTGCAATAATTTTTCTCTAGGAAACTTCATATTGTCAAACGACTGGTAAGTATTAACATAAATATTAATAGCATATATATTTGGAGATTGAGCCGGTTTTTGCTATGGATTTTAAAGTTTCTATCAGTTGATACGTGGACAGATTAAATTTAAGTGTTATTAGCGGGCCCAGTCTTATTAAGAAGGCCAAGCACAGGTTTTAATTCTCGGGTAAGCATCCCGGCTGTTCTGCCCATGAGTCTAGATGAAACAAGGTGAACAGAGCAGAACCGGCCGCTTGTGGATTGCTTCACGTTTCAATTCTTTGAATCAACTTACCAACGCCTGACTGTGCCCTGCCGACCGTTCATGGCTTTTTTCTTACTCCCTCCTGCGGGCGACCATGACGACAGTTATTTATCCGTCCGATGGGTTTACTATACTCTGTCCCTGGAAACCCTGGAGCGACGAACGAAAGCAAGTCTCTACGCAAGTAGTGAGTCGAGAAGGTACGGGATTGCATGGATGGGAAAGCGACTGCAGTTGCCAGCCTTTCCAACAACCCACTCGCTTTCTCCTTTACTCTGCCTTTCTGCGCTGCCTTGCTCCACAGATTCCCGGGATAGAGTATAAGTTTCTGGTTTGACCATCATGGGAAATATTTACGAGTAGATTCTCTGCGTGTGAAGTTATTTGAAATAAAATCATCACGAATCTTTGCATGTTTTTCAATACAATAAAATAAATTTCACCCAATCTTTGGATTTTAAAATTTAACATGCATGTGCGTCTTTGTGCGCGTGTGTGTCCCGTACATGGTTTCTGGTAGGTAGAAATTGTAGTAATTTTATATTTATCTTTACTTTCAGATATTTCTATCTACTTAACAAACATGAAACTGTATCTCGCTCTAATCTCCCTTGCACTCCTTGTGTCGGCAGAAGCTGTGAAGAGTCACACGACCAAAAATTCCCACGTGGGAAGCAGAAAACTCAGGTGAGTAGATCGACGCAAACATAGGCGTAACTTGACGGGAGCAAGGGGAGCATTTGCCCCCTCCCCAAATATTCAGGCTTGTTAAATTTTGTAAGCTAAGAATACTTTTGTTAACATCCTAAGACCTGAGGAGCTAAGTAATAAATAATAATATTTATGATTTGTCAAATGTAACAGTTATTCAGGAAATAATCCTGGACACTATTTTTATGGGATGAAAAACGTTTCGACTCTGATCCCCCCAAAAAGTTAAGCCTGAAGTTCATACCTGCCCCTCCCCCCTAAGTAAAGTCCCACGTTGCACCACACAAACACACACACAGAGTGGTGCTAGGAAGTCTTTCATTTCATGTATAAAGTTCAATCTTCATACATAGATGTGGATACGAAATTGTGCTCGAGTATGTGTGTGTGTGACGCTATTTTCAAGATCGTTTTCAACAAGTTTTTTTTTTTTAGAAAAAAATATCAGATTCCGGGAGATATAATATCCTGGGGCATATATCATCAGCCTGCACTCATTTTTAACAGTTTCTTCTTCCTCACTAAGTTTTCTGAGAGGTAATAGGTTTACTGTAGTTCAAAGTTTTTGGACAGAGAGATAACAAGGCAAGATCTTTTTTGCATTTAGTTACTGAATACATTGATTAGTTGATTTGGTTTGCTTTACTTACATAATCTCCCACTGTTTGCTAATTGAGAAGATGAGAATGAGTGATGATGTAATGAAACTGATAAAAGGACACTCCCAAAGAGCCCCTGGACAGGATTCGAACCCGAGAACCCGAAGTGTCCCTTCATCAATTTCATCACATCATCACTCATTCTCATCTTCGCGATTAGCCAAAAGCGGCAGAAAAGCGATGTAAAATAAACAAAAACAAATGAAATGATCAAAGCGAACCCGGTAACCCTGGCGTCGTAACGCGATGTGCTAACCACTACGCCACGGGGGCCGGTTCGAGCTTCTTTGAACGACAGCATCTGATAGGGGGGCCTCAAGGCTTATACAGGGTGAGTCTAAAGGTAAGGTACAAACGAAAACCACAGATTCCTCCCATGAAATAGAGACGAAAGTGCCTCTTCCACTTTGCCGAGAGATGCCTCCGTGAGGAGCTAGACAACGCCGAAAACGTGTGAAAATGAACTTCACACCGCTGTAAAGCCAGTACCAGTGAAGATAGAAAGGCGGAACAAAAGAAGTCAAAAGGAACACCAAAGTCGTCCATCCGAAAATCACCAGGCGGCAGCTGCGCAGCGCATGCGCATGGGGTTCCACAAAGGAAATAGGAGTGTCCCGCAACACAAGTGAAGGGAAAGCGTAGCGATCGACAACGGTAGGGACAAAAGAAGCAATGAAGCATGTCCTTATAAAGACACACGATGTAAGAGATATTTAATTAAAACAGCAATAGACAATTTGATTATCGTGAAATTCAATAATTATATTTGCAGATAACTTATTGATAAATAATTAAAAACGAATTTAGATCTTTAAAAGTAGAAAGGCTCTAAAATAGTGACTTACTTTTCAGAATCCATCCATCAGTCGAAGAAGCCGATTACAATACATATGTCGATAACTTCCTGGCAGAGTACTCACGGATATTCAAAGCAAATGGAGACAGCGTTAACCTGGTTTATGATTATGGGCATTTCGAGGCTGAAGTGAGTAGAATCTTTTTAGCTTCCTCAGTGAATTTGAGTAAGAATAAGTTGGTGGAATTGTTTCTGTTTTCACACCGGCGGATCTACATAGACCTACCGGAAAGTTCTGGAAGTCATGTCTGAAAACCTGATATTATGCCTTTCTCATACCCTCACTCCACCTACCCTACTCATATGTTTAGTTTCCCGTGCGATACATTAGTATTCCCTACTGTATGTTTATGAGTAGACTACTATTGGATTAAAAATTATAGATACCAGAGTTTGGACTCCAATTAAAAATTAACCAGTAGACCTACGTATAAAACGGATTACATCAAAATTTAGCGTTTTCAATTCTGCGTTACTCTATGCTAAGCAACATTATTTTTCGAGTATGCCTTTTAATCTTTTACCGTCGCGAGAACAAAAAGTATATTTTTTTTTTTAGTTTTGGAAACGATCTCTCTCTTTGATATTCTATAAATGAAAAACGGGCGGTCTGATTGTGATGACATTTTAGTATGGTGGAGGCAGAAAGGTATAAAAGACAATTCTTAATTTTCAGATCTTTAAAATTTGTCCAAAAAGTCGTTATCATCAATTCTGCAAAACAACGTTTTCTTAGTATTGGGTAGTCCTACAATATTGCTCTTGTTTTGAAGCTCATTGCATCTGTTTTCAAAATCCATTATTATTGTCAATTCACATTTCGAAACCGATTTTATACGGATTTCTATTCAACAGAGTAAAGATGTACGTGAAAAGTGGCAACACCGCACACAACAATGGGTTTATTAATTTCGTCTTTTAAATACAATAATCGTAGTGATGGTAGTGCAATAAAACTGCGGGCTGCCAATCCGGGACTTGCAATAGTAGCTCAGTAAAAACATTGCACTGTTTTTCGCTAAGCTGATTGTTATGAGGAAAAATCTTGTCCCTTTCTTTCCCAGATTGACGGAACCGTGGAGATAGTGGATTTCTTGATGACCAACGGCATCTTTCTCGGATTGGCCAACATCTCGAGAGTGGGCGACGCTATTGCCACCTACGACAATGAAACCGACGAGTTGCTCTTGGAGTTCGTGTTATCTTTCGACCCCGCACAGGTTGGTAAAAAAAAGGGTAATATGGTTAATATTTTAAAATTCATTCATAAACATATTTTCCATGTTTTATCGATTCTTCATCCAGGCATGTATCTTGAAATATATTACGGGGGGAGGGGGGATCCGAACCAGTGTTTCAGAAATAATAATAATAATATAAATATTTATATTAATACGTTAATATAATTTATACGTAACAATAATATAAATATTATGTAGCACTATCTAATAATATGTAAATTAATTGCATTGTCAATATCACACAAATAGTTAAAAAGACGTTATAAGAATAGATATATAACAGGATGTATTCATTATCTAGCTTCTGTGTAGTAGTAAGCGCGGGATGCTTTCGTGGATAGGGTTGTTTAAAACCCTTAGCATAAATACACTACAGTTAGCCCAACAACGAAGATGGTGTTTGAGTTATGAACATGCTTCCACCTGCCCATGCAGGGTCTCCCTTATCGCACAACGCTGTTCCGACGTCAGACGATTAATGCCTAAGTTATTAGGTTAGGTCTGTTAGGTTTGGTTCTCTTAGCATAAATACACTGAAAATGTATTATTTATGCTAAGAGAAAGCCTAACCTAACAACGTAGGCATTTAGCCTATCAATTAAAGCCTTTTTCAGTGACGTCAGAACACAAAGTTGTCCTAGCGTTGTGTGATAAGGGAGACCCGCCTATGCAAGCATTTACATCCAGTGTAGTTTCAAATCTTCTCACTAGATGTCAATCGCAAACTATCCTCACTTTAACTCAAATGCTAAAACAATTTCGTTATCCGTTTTCAACGCCTGTACTCAACTTTCTCCATTTATTTCTTCCTGTAATCGTGTTGTTTGCTTAATTCCAATCTCTTTTTCTGTATTTCATCATGTTCCTCTTCTACTAAATCCTCTAGATTTATTATAAACCTTTCAATTTTACATTAGCGTCGTTGCCTTGTTAATTATGTTTGAAAGAAATTCGTTTTCTTATCTCGTCCATCGGATAGGAGAGTATATAAAAGGACGTAACATTGTTTATTAAAAGTGATAATGGGTGCGTTGTCTCTGAGGCTATTTCTACGCTTCACTAATACAGGGATACAAGCCATTTATCAAAATCACTAAATAAAACGTAATTAAATGCTTAGTTTGATTCTAAGAAAGATACAATTACATAACATTATCAGGCCATGAATCTGCGGGGCAACACCGCGCCAAATGGTAAAGAAGGGGAAACGCGATTGGGCGAAACAAAGCAGTGCGCGCTGCTGCAAACGGCTGCTAGCTGCAATCCCTTTCCCTCTCACGCGTTCATTGGTCGAGCACTCTCGAGTTCTACTTGCGCAGAGGACTTGTTTCCATTCGCTTACTGCGCACACCCCTAGGATAGAGTATACTGTTGACTTAAGAGGTCGATGTAAGAAAAGTATACTCTGTTCCGGGTATCTTTGGAGCAAACGAACGAAAACAAGTCTCTGAGCAAGTAGTGACGCGAGAAGGTTCCTCCAATGAACACGTGAGAGGGAACGGGATTGCCTGGAGTGGAAAATCGTCTGCAATTACCAGCCATCGCACCAACGTGTACTGCTTCGCTCCCCCACTCGATTTCCCCCCTTCTCTGCCGCTATGCGCGGATAGAGTATAGTATTGCCCTAAGACCAAACGATGATGTTGACCAATGGATACATTTTCAGTTGAATTCTGAGAATTGCTTCCAACTGCTTTCAGGTGACTTACGACTTCTCCGTTCGTATTAATGATGGCTACAGGTACGAAGGTAGCATCGCAGCTTCAGTCCACACCAACAGCTCTCAAATGGGGTTCCTCACTGACTACAATGCCAACGACTGGGTCTACTTCATGACTGGTTTCCACGTGTTCGAGTAAGTGCTTTCATTCATTCATTCTGTTCTTATTTCATATACAGCTCTTAGCATGGGCGTATGAGGGAGGGAGGGATCAACTTTTGATGTGATCAGGGTATCAAAATCCAATCTTCCACTCATGGAAGGCCAAAATTTACTAACTTGTACCATCTTTACATAAAATGAACACAAAAGTATTTTTTAAAAAGGTATTTTCACCTCCACATTCAATAAGAATCACAATTCTGAAACTAGTATTTTCCACGGTTGTTAAAGAGCCATGAACCCATAATTTCTAATGGGTTCTATTGGATTCTGCTACAGGAAAGGAACCTTTTTCTCGCACAATATAAATTCGGTCCAAGATGCGTATTGTTACATTTAAAAAAATGTTCCTGGACGGTATTTTAATTGTTCCTGAAAAAAGGTGTCTCGACCGTATTTAAATTGATGCGGGAAAAAAGGTTCCTGGACCGAATTGAAATACTTTACAGATAAAAAGGTTCTTTACGGTCCAGAACCCATTCACGCGTCCTGATTTTCTCTCCTGGACCGGAATTGAATTTATTTAAAATTCCTGGGCCTGTAACAACCCTGGTATTTTCCTCCTTGCTACAAAATGAAAATTGACATCATTGGTGTTGATTTCAATATTCTTATCCACAACGGCAATAAAACTGGTACACCTAGTTCCTGAAATACTCGCTGGCCTATAAGGCGTTTTGTGTGTTGCATAACTCTACGAGGCTGGTAGATGTTGCCATTGAAAATTTGCTATTAAAATCCACTTATTGCCGCATAGTTAGGCAACACACACAACGCCTTGCAGAGAAGCGAGTATTTCAAGATCTGGGTGTCCCATTTTTATTGACGGTGACTGTACAATTAACAGAGCAAGGTCCTTCCGTCCAGAAGCTCCCGTTGAATTTTGAAGCCATGATTTTAACCTCTTTAATATTGAAAACATTCTCTCGCGTGTTGGACTTGAAACTGACAGCGTAGCTAAGAATACAAACGATTTGTGTATATTTCCGTATCAAAGCAAATCACAATTTTCTACTGGCTCCAATACAGTTACCGGACCTACACTTCTTCTGTCACCTTTGCAATTCAGATTTGAATAGCGCAACTCGGTCATGAAAACCCACAAGAAAGACTGGGGGTTCGTCATGCTGACCACACGTCACCCCTTAACTGGTTGGACATTCTCACACCTTGAGTGAGTGAGTGGGTAGTCGGTAGGTAGGCCCGGTCTCTCAATGGGCTGTTCCGCCACGAGTTATTATGTATCTATCTCGTATATAAAAATGAATGTATGTGTGTTTGTTCCGGCATAACTCTCGCTGGCCTGGAGCAATTTCAATCAAACTTGGTACACATATCAATTACAATCTGGAAAAAAATTACGTTGGGGTAAGACACCTATGTCACCACTAGGATTGTGGTGGGAAAAGCTAATTGGTGACATTACCCTGAGAGCAAGGCAACCAAATATATTGAACAGTGCGGCGGGTTAGCTTACCTTCAAGGCAACTTAATGCCAGAAAGTGAAGAGGAAAATTTATTTTAAACTATAGTTAAAATTCATTGTTTTCCTGTCTTATAGAAGATTGGGATAAATAAATACCCGGGCAACGCCCGGTAATCAGCTAGTTATACATACATATATATATATATATATATATATATATATATATATATATATATATCCTATGTGTATATAACATATACAGTGTATATATTTTGTTTTCCATATTTATATTTAACTTTCGATTTATATTGAATTACCACTGTAATTGAATACTTATTTTTCAATTGATGACAAGTAAATATGTGCAAAACAAAAATTGTCTGATTCTTCACTTAGGCTACTGAGGCTTCATTATACTGCTAGACCTAAAGAAGCTTTCTATTTTTTGCAGCTTGTACAATTATCAGATTTCCTGGATGGACCCCCAACACCCAGAGGTCTCTGACGGCGTGGCTGGTTCCCTACTAAGGGCGCTAATAGATGGCTCTTTCGATATCCACAGGGCCTTTAGTGCCAATTTGGAGGATGTTCTGGCTGCAGTTGGTTTGCCTCCCCACCCTTAAATTGTGACACACTAGCATCTATTTATGTATCAAAATAAAGTTTTCTTTCTGAATTTACTTATCTAGTAATTTCTTCACAGTTTCGTTGAATTCCTTGATGGTTTAGGTAATATTAAATGTGATATCTGTATTTATAGCCAAGCATCGTGCTTTAAACTCCAGCTTAACCGTGTTGTATTGTTCAAGTCCTGATTGGAACGCCACTTTACTTCAAACCCCTCAAACCATTCCAACCAATAGCGTCCGTTTTAGGAACCGACAGCTCCTGTTAAGGCCACGTGGAGTAAATGCGATGTTGCTAATTCAGTTTCGTTAGAGATCACGAGCAAGCTAAACGACTGCATTCGTTTCGTATTCGATCTAAAATATTCAGAGCATTTGACATCGTACTTTGCGAAGGTCGAGTGGCTTAAATTAAGCGACAAACGTAATTTTCATAAGTTAATCCTCCGAATAAAAACCCGGAATATCTCTATAACAGATTTCAACATCTTTCTGACTTTCACAGCCGCAACACCAGATCGCGCGAAAGGTCTTTGCTCTCCATTCCACTCCACAAATACAACTTTTATGCAAATTCTTTTACGGTTACCTCAGCAGGCCTTTGGAACAAGTTGCCACCTGAAATTCATGTCTCTTCCTCAATTGTGACGTTCAAAAAACTGTTAAAATTACTCATATTATATAATGAAAATTAAATGTTTGACTTCCCAAATAAAGTGGCGGGTGCAGAGAATGATAGAAGGACGTAAGACACAAAAATGATTTAACCTACTAGTTAAGATGAATTATCGTCAAAGTATACCGTTTCGGACTGTGTCTAAGTAAGTGTAATGTTATGTATTTGCTTGTACGTACATGTGTGTATGTGTATGTGTGCCCATATCTATAGGTTAGATTTTCATTCTTGTATGTATTTTTTCTTTGTAATTTTTTATTCCTCTAATTTTTATATATTTCTTTTCTATCTTTCTTTTTTCAATATTCCACATTTAATTTTTTTTTGTAAACATGGTCGAGTGGAAGAAAAGGCTCCACAGCCTTAACTTCGCCATGTAAAAGAAGAGGAAATAAATAAATAAATAAATACATTTCTGAACGTGAAGTTGCGATTGCGTTATCATTGATAGGTTGCGTTATCGTCTTGTGCTATTTTTCTTATACAATGTGGAGAGCTTGGGGGTATTATGTCGCAGTGAATGAATGGATGTCTGAACACTGCAGGTAAAAATGAAAACAGGTGCTGGCTCGACACCAGATACGCGTCCAGTCGGCTTCCTGTTGAGCTGTGTCAAAGATACCGAACTGGCGTTCGAATCAGGACTCAAGGTTTACAAGAAACTTACTTTCCTCGGAGGGAGGGAGCTTAGAGCTTAGAGGCTCACACATTTTCTTATCACTAAAACTCAAGAACATACAAGTTTACATACGGTTTACATGATAGATCATCACCACTAATAGAACTAATATTTTTTTTCATGATGATACAATACTAGCTTTAATTATAATTACAACACTAGTACGCTACTTATTTGCTTCCTTATTTAATAATAAATTTACAAAAGATAAACAAGCCAATGCTTGAATTAGGAAATACTTAAGTGATGCTTCTGTACTTCGTGGTTGTGTGGAATAAAGGGCATTAACATAAATATGGAAATAGTGAGAGCTCTCATATTTAATGTTTAAAGCAATGTCAAGCCTCGAGAAGAAGTATTCAAAGCGCTATTCAGTCCATTGTAAGAACAAAGGTAGAAATATTTAAAGCAAGCTAGCCATTCTTGATGTAAGTACATGTTAAAAAATTAGTTTCTATTTTGTATTCGAATATAAAAAAGCATTAAGCTATTTTTCGATTTCTTCATCAATACAATCCGACGATCTACTTTGTAACCTATGTTTTACGTTTACTAATATAAATCGAGAATAAGAAGGGACTTGGGACCAGAATTGTTTGCTACCATAAATTTTCAATAAATTTAAGAACATATTTTTATCGTTTCTTCTTTGGTACGCAATTACAAAGGTATAATAAAACCTGAAAAGAATTGTCTCTTACTGAACGAAATCGTTAAAACCACCTTTTACGTTACAAGTTGATAAATGTACGACTTCTAGTAGAACATGAATCTACATTTTCTTCTACTTATCCTTGCACTATTTGTGTCTGCAGAAACTAGAAAAGCGCACTACGCAACAAAAAAATATAATTCAAGATTTAGTTCAAGGTGCGTGAACAAGATATATTTAGTGGCATATTTATAATCTAATTTTCAGGTAATTTATTTTAACTTGTATACGTTTCGTTTATTGTTTTCCCTAATACGTTTCATTTGTTTTAATGTGAGTGTACCTACCGAATTTATAGTTATTGGCTTTATGTTGATTAGACGCAATAAAATAAAACGCCAAAGATCCCTGGACGTCAACACCGGAAGCTGAACTTATTTCCGCTTTGGAGAAATTTCAAGAATTGGAGACTAAAATTGGTAAACGCTGTAAGTGCCACAATAATTCAAACACCGTTTTCCACGTTAAACTGTGAAATGTGCCATGCTTTATAATGTGGTAAACGTGAAATGTGGCTGGTAGCCCTGTAAGTAGTTCAAAAGGTGTGTAAAGAGGCACTAGTGTGAACGTTTTTAAGGGCTGATGTGCTGAGCGATGCGATTTCCCAACACTTTCGCTTTTGGCACTTACAACGTTTACCACTTTTAGTCCTCAATTTTGTAGTTTGTTATTGAATCGGTTGTCAGGACGACTGTGAATGAGAAGATGAAATAAGGTTAGTCTTAAATGTGGAAAATCTGCAGAAAATACTATTTTTAATTTAGAAAAGTTTGTTGTATCGAGTTTATGTATGTGACAATGGCATTATATCGGTGTGAGTGATTTTAATCAACAAACAACAATAAACTTTGGCAAAAGGTAAAAGAAATATCTTTTAATTTTTTCCGAGGAGGACTCATTTTAGAAATATGTTTAATGTAAATGTAGCCCCAACCAGGCACTCAAAGCAATTACTTACAGATCAAGTCACGTGAAACGCGTCTGAAATTGAAAATAGCAAAAGAGTTAGTTCATAGTTAAAAACAGTGGTCTGACAGACAGACGGGGAGTTTCTTCTTTCCTCTAATATTTTGAGTATATTGCAGATCTGATTCTTTTAGGTTAGGTTAGGAGTTACACATGTGAGCATAATGTGAACTATTTCAAACGCCAATTCATCCTCCCCCGATGCAAATACTAGGACATCCTGAGTTTTGAAGATATTTCACTGACATATCCAACTGGTATTTCCATAGTTCCTGAGTTGGGATGTCCTCATTGGAATTTCCCTAGTTTCTGATTTGGAAATCATCATTGTAATTTCCATAGTTCCTGAGTTGGGAGGTCCTCATTGCAATTTCTATACATCCTGAGTTCGAAAGTCATCATTGGAAATTCTATAGTTCCTGAGTTGGGAAGTCATCATTGGAATTTCTATAGTTCCTGAGTTGGGAAGTAATAATAATAATAATAATAATAATAATATCGTCTTTATTGAGAGGGCGTGTTTCGGCCTCGCGGGCCGTTCTTACAACAAACCCTTAAAAAAAAACATATTACAATTGACACTTTAACACGTCTTGAAAATCATTGTTGCAGTAGAAAGAGTAAAAATAAAAAATAAAAATGAAACATTCATACCTATAATGTAAAACAATTAATGTACCGAAGGTACAGACTTAAATCTAAAACCACAATTAGAATAGAATTATTACAGCTAATACTACAAAAAACCAATGCCTCATTCCTATTCATTACAGAAAAGACAAATCCAGACACTATTGTTTGGACAGTAGATGCTTCTTTAGATTTAATTTGTGAGTTTCAGGGTGGAGCTCCCCTGAGGTCAGTGGTGGGGGGAGGCCATTCCATTCTTTTATTGCGGTGACTATGAAAGAGTTTCCATAGAATGTTGTTCTGTGTACAGGAATCGTGAATTGGGTTTTTTGACGAAGATTAATTTGTTTTCCTCTCTTCCTGTACGGAGCAATTTTATCATATAAATATTTTGGTTCCTTATTGTACAGGATCCTGTACAATAACGACAATGCCAAAAATGTTCTCCTATTCTTCACGTTTAACCAATTAAGTTCCTGTAAGTACGGGGAAATATGTTCTCTTCTTTTGACATTCAGTATAAATCTTATGCAACTGTTTTGAAGTTTTTGTAGCTTGTGATTTAGGGCACTGTTGATATTCATAAATACGGGAGAAGCATAATCAATTGTTGGCATTACAAGTGTGTTGACTAGGTGAGTTTTCGTTTCTTTCCTTAGCATATGTTTGAATGGAAAAAGTGATTTCAGTTTGGCTATCGAGTTTTTAATTATATGTGTGACATGAGAACCCCAATGTAGATTCTCGTCCAATGTTATGCCAAGGTTGCGTGCTGTTTCTACTTTCTGTATTTTGGAATTATTCAGTGCAGGGAGGGGGAGTTTTAATTGTTCTAACTTTTTGAGGTTACTCGTTGTGCCTAAAGTTAAAATGTAAGACTTGGATGAATTTAATTTGAGTGCATTACATTCAGACCATTTAGATATTGAATTGAGGTCCTGTTGCAATGCTTCTAGGGCCATTGCACTGTTTCTTAATGGTGTTTGTATATATATTTGTGTGTCATCCGCATACTGGTGGCATTTGCAGTGTTTTAGTGCATCATTAAAATCTTTGATGTATAGGGAAAATAGGATAGGTCCTAGAATACTTCCTTGTGGTACTCCTTGTTTGATATCAAGCCATTTAGACATGCACGATTTATTATCATGTACTAATTTTACACATTGTTGCCTGTTCGTTAGATAAGATCGAAACCATAACAATTCTTTATTTTTTATGCCGATAGATTTCAATTTCTCTGCCAAGATGTTGTGATTTATGGAGTCAAATGCCTTGGTATAATCAAGGAGTACCAGGAATGAAATTTTACCATTATCCATCCCCTTGGCTATGTCATCAACAACGCTAACTAAAGTCGTTACCGTACTGTGCTGTTTTCTGAAGCCTGATTGATGTGGAGAATAGTGGTCATGCAACATCAGATGGTCTACTAATTGTTCTTTTACTATGCGTTCTATAACTTTAGACATAATTGGTAGTACGCTTATTGGTCTTAGATCTTTAACATCAAGGGAAACAGTGGTTTTCGGTACGGTCGTCACTACGGCCTTTTTCCAATCGTCGGGAAATACCCCTTGAGAAAGAGAGCAGTTTATGATGTGAGTTAGGCTCTTTAGGCAATGGGGGATGCAGAGTCTCAACATTTTTAGACTGATGCCATCATGACCCTTGGCATTGGAATGTAGTTTTTTGACCTCTTTCAACACGGTAGCCTCATTAACCTTCTTCAGTTTGAAGGTTCCGCTTGTCTGCCGTGTTTTATATGACTCGATTAATTTCTCAACCTCGGTCGTGTTTGTTTGCTGACAAGCAGAATTTACAAAAAAGTCGTTTATTGCATCCGAATTGAGTACACTTGAGGGTAATTTATGGTTAAACTTATTAGTAACAACTCCCTCTCGTTTTAATGTCTGCCAAAATGCTCTAGCGTTTTTAACTTTTTCATTAAGAACTCTGTCATAATGGTAGAATTTTGCGTTTCTCACGGCTTTTTTCGCACGATTTTTAAAATATTTATAAGAGAGAAGCGCGTCTTGATCTCCGGTGTTAACATACTTCAGGTGAAAGTAATCGCGTATTTTCCAAAATTCTTTTACTTTTTCAGATATCCAAGGGGCAGGTGGTCTTGTTACTCGTAAAGTTTTTACTGGAAAGTGTTTGTCAGCCAACGCAATAATGTTGCTGTTGAAGAGAAAAACGGCTTCGTTTACGTCGTGTTCGCTGCATATTAAGTCCCAATTAATATTTCTCGCGTCTTTGTTAAACTCACTTTCGTCAAAGTTCTTAAAGCTTCTGACTTGAACCAATTTGTTATATTTTTTGGTGCAGTTGATTCCGAACACGGCGTATGTTAGGTGATGGTCTGATATACCGGACATTATATTCTGATCGACGTGGGTCACCTTCAGGTTATCAGAGCAGATGATAACGTCGATTAAAGTCCTTGACGTTGGCGTTACCCTCGTGGGCTTTGTGATGATTTGCTTACCGTGAGCCTCGGCAATGATGTCGTTTAAGAATCGCGTGTTGGGTTCATTTTGTTTCAACATATTTACGTTGAGATCACCAATCGCAATGTAATGAGCATAATTAAAATGAAAATATTGCACGATATCCCCAATATCGCTTAGATGTGTATACTTAACTTTAGGAGGTTTGTATGCGACTAATATCCAGACCTTCACCTTCTGTACGGTTACCTCGACAGCTAAGGTTTCGATGTCATTATATTTTTGAATAGGCAATTCGAGTGCTTTCCATTGTAATGATTTGTGTATATATAAACAAACGCCTCCTCGAGTCCTATCACATCTGTCGTTACGGATAATATCATAATTATCTAATGCTACCGTGTTATTCGAAATATGTGGTTTAAGCCACGTTTCGGTAATTCCTATGATCTGAAAATTTAATTTGTTTATTATGTACTTAAATTCGTCAAAAGAATTTAGCAGACCTTCCGTGTTGAAGTGACACACTTTCAGTTCTTTGGGGAATGACTCGAGGCCATTGCTTAGCTTCTGTTTGGGGAGCGGCGATTGACAATAGCTGAGTCGGGGAGGAGGGGGTGAGGGTGCCTGACGGAAATAACTGTCCCTGAAGCTAAAGGGAGGGGAGAGGACTCCACTGACCTCATCACGTGGGCTATTCACGGAGCCTGGTTTCTTTCCAGTTTAGCCGAACAATAAGCGCCTGGAACGTCTTGTAATATACATTTAGTTTTCCTGGCAGAAACGAGGCATTGGGTCTTACAATATTGTAACAAGGTAAATAATATCTTGTCATCCAAAATGTAATTGTATGTGGCTTAATCATCATACTTGGAATATATAAGTAATTATGAATATATGATTTTAAAAATAAAAAAAATATATATACTACTAAAAATGATTAAGATAAAAAAATATGAGTAGGACACGAGAAAGCAGGAAATGATTACATAGATACGTATAAATAATGGTACAAATAAGCAAAACGAGAAAATACACAAAAAACAAAGGGGTATATATACTGTATATGCTAATACGTTTGGGGTTGCAAAAATATGCAAGATGCAATTAAAAAATATAAAAATAGGCAATTTGACCAAATTGAAGAAAGTATATGTACGTTTAAAAGTCTGTGAGAAAAAAAATGAGGTTTCAACGCTATTTTGTGGAAATAAACGAATGTGTATATAATTTCTTGAGAAGCGAATATGATGAAAGGTTAATGTTCATAAACCAGAAAACGATAAAGGATAGTGATTGTCCGTGTAGTTTCCAAGGCACAACAGGCACATTTTACTTCATGTTCCGCAGCTCTTCCTTTGTAGAGATGAAGAATCTTTGATCGTCCCTTATGACGAGGATCTTCCCGTCTCTTGTAGTGGCAGCACCAAACTTTTCCCTTGCTTCATGCAAGAGCTGCAGCCGAGCTTTGCACAAATCTTCGTGAATGGAGATCCGGGTTCCCTTCAGTTTGCTTTTGTTCTTCATAACCAGCGATTTTGTCCTGTAACTGACAAACTTCACGATTATAGGGCGTGGTCTGTTGGATTTTTGACCAGTCCTATGCGAACGACAAATATCACCGTTTTGAATTGTCAATCCAAGCTGGTCCTCGAAAAGTTTTATCGCTATTTTGTCGGTATCTTCATTGTCCTTTTCAGGGAGACCAAATATTCTGATCGACTGGCGCCGTTGGTATTGCTCCAGTTCAGCAGTTTTTTCTTCCAATTGAGTGCTAAGATTGGCAATGTTTTTTTCGCACGACGCAATTTGCATTTGAAACTCGTGCACTTTTTCACTGTTGAAGTTGAGGCTATGCTGAAGCGCTTCAACTACAGCAGCTGTGACCCTCTCTACTATTAAGTCTGCTAAACTCTTTTGCACTACTTCGGAATTTATTTGCGTTTTCACGCAATGTTCTATCGTCTCAATGAGAGACTCCTTGCTTACCTCCTGGGATCCCTGCGCCTGGGTGGGCGACAGGTGGCCGCTGTTGTCCCCTCGGCCGCCGCTCTTCCTGTTGCCAGATCCACTCGGCGTGATGGACTCCTTTCGCTGTTTCCGAGTGTGCATCTTCTTTTGTCCACAAAATTCGACACAATAACAGACCACGCCCTATAATCGTGAAGTTTGTCAGTTACAGGACAAAATCGCTGGTTATGAGGAACAAAAGCAAACTGAAGGGAACCCGGATCTCCATTCACGAAGATTTGTGCAAAGCTCGGCTGCAGCTCTTGCATGAAGCAAGGGAAAAGTTTGGTGCTGCCACTACGAGAGACGGGAAGATCCTCGTCATAAGGGACGATCAAAGATTCTTCATCTCTACAAAGGAAGAGCTGCGGAACATGAAGTAAAATGTGCCTGTTGTGCCTTGGAAACTACACGGACAATCACTATCCTTTATCGTTTTCTGGTTTATGAACATTAACCTTTCATCATATTCACTTCTCAAGAAATTATATACACATTCGTTTATTTCCACAAAATAGCGTTGAAACCTCATTTTTTTTCTCACAGACTTTTAAACGTACATATATGATTGGAATTTCCATACTTCCTGAGTTGGGAGGTCCTCATTGCAATTTCTATAGTTCCTCAGTTGGGAAGTCATCATTGGAATTTCTATAGTTCCTGAGTTGGGAGGTCATCATTGGAATTTCTATAGTTCCTGAGTTGGGAGGTCATCATTGGAATTTCTATAGTTCCTGAGTTGGGAAGTCATCATTGGAATTTCTATAGTTCCTCAGTTGGGAAGTCATCATTGGAATTTCTATAGTTCCTGAGTTGGGAGGTCATCATTGGAATTTCTATAGTTCCTGAGTTGGGAGGTCATCATTGGAATTTCTATAGTTCCTGAGTTGGGAAGTCATCATTGGAATTTCTATAGTTCCTGAGTTGGGAGGTCATCATTGGAATTTCTATAGTTCCTGAGTTGGGAGGTCATCATTGGAATTTCTATAGTTCCTGAGTTGGGAAGTCATCATTGGAATTTCCATACTTCCTGAGTTGGGAGTTTCTCATTGGGATTTCCATAGTTCCTGAGTTGGGAGGTCATCATTGGAATTTCTATAGTTCCTGAGTTGGGAGGTCATCATTGGAATTTCTATAGTTCCTGAGTTGGGAAGTCATCATTGGAATTTCCATACTTCCTGAGTTGGGAGTTTCTCATTGGGATTTCCATAGTTCCTGAGTTGGGAGGTCCTCATTGCAATTTCTATACATCCTGAGTTCGAACGTCATCATTGGAATTTCTATAGTTCCTGAGTTGGGAGGTCCTCATTGCAATTTCTATACATCCTGAGTTCGAACGTCATCATTGGAATTTCTATAGTTCCTGAGTTGGGAAGTCATGATTGGAATTTCCATAGTTCCTGAGTTGGGAGGTCCTCATTGCAATTTCTATACATCCTGAGTTGGGAAGTCATCATTGGATTTCCATAGTTCCTGAGTTGGGAAGTACTGAAACGGGAATAAATCGAATTCATACAATGCACTAATACTTGTCCTGACATTTGCAGATCAGCTCAATTGGAGGCAGTAAGAGGAGACGATCGTTATAATGTTTACTTCGATCACTTCGTTGCTGTTCTAGGACAACATATCAACAGACAGGGAGGTTCCATCAACCTCGATAACGACATGGGGCATTACCAAGGCAAGGAAAAGGTAAGTATGGCCTGTATGGGTACAAGGACGGTGGGCGAGGTTACCAACATTTTCTTTTCTTCTCTCTTGTTTTCCTATCTCTCTATTTTTTCTCTTTCATTCTATCCCCTTCTCCCTCTTTCTCTTGTTTCTCTATATCTTTCTTCCTTCCATTATTTTGTTATCTTTCTTTCCCTATCTTTTCTCTGTTCTTTCATTTATTTCCTCCTTCATTTTTTATCTCTTTCTCTATTTGCATAGCTTTATCTATCTTCACGATTCCTTCCCTTTCATTTTCCCTGTACTCCTTCTCTCTTGCCATATCTTTTCTTCTCCTTTCTTTCCTTTTATTTCTTTTGTTTTTCTCTTAGAGTACAGAAGGTATAGAGAGAGCGTGTATGACGTCAGCTGAAGCTAAAATAGATTGCGGCGTCCACCATGTTGGGATGTGCCATCCAGCTGTTGCGTCTATTTGTTAACATTCAGCGAGAGGGAATTCGTCGTGAAAAATAAGTCTCCTTGTTATGCTCTTTATGGTTAAATCCTCAGAAACAATAACACGAACTTCTTAGTAACTAATTTTGACAAAGAAACAAACAAATCTAGACCTTTTTTGTGCTGGGGCGTGTTCATTTACCATATGTACTGCTCTATTATATATCGTTAGTACATCAGAAAGAGTTTAATGAATGAACAATAGAATCAAAATAGCAGTTGCATTATAACTCCTGCACTCGTAAATGCATAACATTATTATATTAAAATACGAGCTATGTACAAATGTATAACATAATGCAGCCTTCTTCGGTCTGTCTTGCCGCTAAGGCAGGCGCAAACGTTGGCTGGTTCGTTTCGACGTGACATGAGTCGCGTGTACATTCGATCTGGAAACTTCATTACTTGAAACGACAAGCTACACAGGCCCCTTCAGTATTATATATATATATATATATATATATATATATATATATATATATATATATATAAAAGGTGCATGCGTCACCAACAAACCGAGGCGACACGATTCGTTCAATGAATTTACATTCCACAAAGTTCTCAACACGTAGGAAACATTTGCAATAGTTTTTTGCATAATGTTTAGGAAACTTGCGAACGATTTTTGCTATTCCGATATATCATAATTTTGAATTAAAAATTTTATACATAGCGTTAATAATAATACCACTAATAAAATCACAACAGAAATGCGTGTATAATAAACGTAAATAAGTTGTTAGCATGTTTATCTGAGGAACTCTCAATTTCTTCTATTGTTGCAACCGAAAGCTGAGCACAGAGGCATAGCTTCTTATTTATTATCTACTCGCAGTGTCACTGAAATGTGCAGATAGTATAAACCAGTGTTTGGAAGTAACTAGTTACAAGTAACTCAGTTGCAAGTAAGAGTTACTTTTTTGACAAAATGTGACTGTAACTAGTTACTTTTAAAAGTAAGTAACTGTAACTGAGTTACTTTTTTACGATAGAAGTAACATTTTAACAGTTACTTCTACAGTTACTTTGCGACAGTTAAATTGCTATGTAAGTGTCATAAATTATTGGCTATTTAGGACTTAAAGTGAGCCGGAATTCAGTTTCTGATGCCCATTCTTTGATACATTAATTCTTACAAACAATACAATAGATGAAGAGGAAAAGAAAAAGTTGTACTAAATTCGTGTCCTGTCGGTTGGCAGTTGGTAGGCTTCAGGTGCCAGAAATTTAAAGGTGACAGGTACATCGATGTTTCATCTTTCGTTTGTTAGACCTGAATTTCAAAGCGACCTCGGAAGAGGGGTGGATTTCCCAGAAGCATGAAGATACGCTTCTAGGAGGAAAATTCCTTCCCATTACTGGCAGTTTGCCAGTGTCAGTTGTGTGCTGTGAAATGTCTCCTGTGTCTGTAGTTTGTTCCTCTGTGACCTTATAACTTCCCCCTTGTGTAAGCAGGCAGCATACGATGGTTATTTTCTTTGCTATAATATCGGTTAAAATGAAAAGGGACTTACTGAAACATTTCAGTGTTTTTACGAAAGAATTCAACGGTACTGGTACTATCGATGCAACTGATTGATTGATTTAGTTTATTTTACTTCGCGTTTTGTGCCTCTTGGCTAATTTGCGAAGATGGGGATGAGTGATGAAATGGATGAAAATGGACATTCACAAACAACCATACCCGACCGGGATTCGAACCCGGGACCCTTGGCGTCGCAGCGCGATGTGCTAACCACTCGGCCACAGGGTCGGGCTATCAATGGAACTGAAGAAGACGAAAGCTAGCAAAGGCACATATGAATGGAAAACAATGTATATGCTCATATGCCAGGGGTTCCGGGTTCGAGTTCGGTTCGGACATGGATGTGTGTGTTTGTCCCAATGAGAATACAGAAAACAGAGAATATTGACATAGCTATGTGAATAACGGGGGGTGCTACCGCACAGGGGTGGGTATTTGTTTTTAAAAAAGTCGTTAGGGTACCTGACTACCATGCGAGAGACCCTGGTTCCCTCGGTGAGTGAGAACCTGGATTTTTTCCACCTGTTGAAGCGGCTCCGGCGCCCACCCAGCATCATATAAAGTGGGTGGGTACCTGGAGGAAACTCTGGGGGGAGGGGGTAAAGGCGACCAGGGACGTGGTGCTGATCACATCACCCCCAACATCGGCCTTGATCAAGAAAGTGTGGGGCCACACCCACATGCGCCTTCATGACGTTGCGCAAAGCACAGGAGCGCACTTTATTTTGTAATAAATATAAATATACAAATACATATTATGTACCATTAACATAAGTAAAATACATGAAAGTCTTAAGAAAATATTTTATTACAATTAATAGTCGATTTGTGTAATTTGGTTGCAAGAAAATTTTCAGCACAAAGTAACTGTTTTAAGCAAGTACCTGTAAATAGTTACGTTTTTAAAAGTAAATTTCCGAACACTGCTATAGAAACGAACATTCGAAGCTCAAATCCCTACTTCCACCACTGAATCAGCTGTAACTGTGGCACATCCCAAGATGTTCGTTTCACCTCACCCCCTTCCCCTCGCGGCTTCATTCTCCTCGCTTAGAAAACACGCTTGGGTTCTCTCTATACCTTCTATACTCTAAGGGTTTTCTGTTCCCTCTTCTTTCCCTTCCTTCTAACTTTCTCTATATTTGCACTCTTTCTTTCTCTCTTCTCTATTTTTCTTTCTTTCTCTTTCATTTCTTCTCTATTTCTCTATCTATTCTTTTTCCTATATTTCTTCTCTAATTCTTCTCTCTTCTCTGTTTTTCTTACTTTTCTCTTTCCTTCTCTCTCTTTCTATTACTTTTCCTCTATCTATTCCTATTTCTGTAATTCTACTCCCTTCTATGTTTCCTCACTTTTCTCTTTACGTCCTTTTCTATTTATCTGTTCATTCCTTTTTCTCTTCTTCTTTCTTCATTTGCTTCTCCTCTCTTTCATTCATTCTCGCTTTCTTTATTTCTCTGTCTTTCTTCATCTGTTTCTATCTACCTACCAATTTCGGTCTGCATTTTCTCTTCCTACCATTTCTACACAGTCCACCAATTAAGTAATGTGATAACATGTATGTTGTCCAACATGTGCACCCTGAGTGCTATGCAGCTAGTTAATTACTTTGTGGATGATCTAACACTAGGGTCCAATTGCATGCGTCAAATTAAATATTATTCGCATGTAGCCTGAACTGAAAATAAACAACGCAAGTATCCAAAGCTGGATAGCTGGGGAGCCAAAGTATCTGAGTTCTCAGCGAGCAATGTGATCGCTCAGCTACGGCTCAATAAGCATTGTTCGGCGAGCGCTGCTCTCTTCAACTTTGCTCACCACAGAATTCAGCCACAGAATATATCGATTTTGTGTTTCCATCTCGTGAGGCAAGGACTAAGAAGAAGGAAGTTGTGTGAAGATGGCAGCTATGAGCTAATGAGGAAGCATTTGTGATTCACGGCTTGCGATATAGCGTAAATATAGAATAAGTTCAAGCAACAGAAGATAATATAATTTTCCACTTCTTGTAATTGTATTTAAAATGAAAGTGTTGTTTATTTCGAATATACACCGTAGTTTTGGAAAGTTGTGCAAGTGTGAGAAGAAGACATTTTCAACAGTTTACTCCACATCAGCCATTTATGTAATTAATAGCTTTTGAAACTTACTGAAATCTTGGCCACTGGACCCAGCCACATTGTCCACAGATTATTCAAAGACACAGATAAATGAGCACCAGTGTTCGGAAAGTTACTTTTAAAAAGGTAACTAGTTCCAGTTCCAGTTAGTTGCTTAAAAAAAGTAACAGTTACAGTTACTCGTTTTAAAAAGTAACTCAGTTACAGTTACCTGTACTTCAAAAGTAACTGTAAATTACTTTTACAGTTACTTCCTGCTGAAAATTTTCTTGCAACCAAATTACACAAATCGATCATTAATTGTAATAAAATATTTTGTGAAGACTAACATGTATTTTACTTATGTTACTGGTTCATAATATAAGTCTTCGTATATTTATATTTATTACAAAATAAAGTGCTCTCCTGTGCTTTGCGCGACTCCATGAAGGCGTATAGGGGGTTATAGGGGGTTTGGTTAGAGCCCCACACTTTGTTTATCATGGTCGAAGGTGGGGCTGATGTGATCAGCACCACGTCCCTGGCATCCTTTACCCCCCCTCCAGAATTTCCTCCAGATACCCACTTTATACGATGCTGGGTGGGCGCTGGAGCCGTTTGAACATGTGGAAAAATCTCGATTCTCCCCAACCGAGGATCGAACCCGGGGTCTCTCGCGTGGTAGTCAGGCACCCAAACGACTTTTTTTGTTTTGTTTTAAGGAATACCCCTATGCGGTAGTATCCCCCGTTATTCACATCTTCTCAATTTTTACGTATGTTAGTTTTCTGTTTTCGGTATTCTCATTGGAACAAACACAAACATCCATATCCGAAACGAACAACTGTAGAATCCGGGACTCCCGACATATATTATATTGTGCTAACCACTCAGTCACGGAGGTTGATCTTAGCTACTGCAACTTAAACATTTGCATTTATTATCATTGTTGTTCTTAAGGAATGTCCATTGGAGTAGGGAGGGGGGATTCTAGAAACTGTATAGAAAGAGAGAGAGATATCACTCACATAGAATATATTCTAAAAAAGGAGGTCTGTTTCGCAAAAAGGGCGTGTCAGAAATAAATAAATTTGTTGTACAATTTCAAGTGTTTATGAACCATAAAATGATAAAAATTATAATGTAGTAGCCTATAATTGTGCGTTATCAATGAAGGTGAAAATGGCATTTTAAACTTACCCCTTCAGTTCTCTGAGAGGATTACATAAACAAGCAAGAATGATGGCTAGGGTCTTCCTGATTCGTTAGTTTGCCACTCGAGTGTTGTAATTCACTGTTGTATCAATAATAATGGTGAGATCTGTCGTATCTGTTATTTCAAGAAAATGGGTTCTCATTTAAATCTTAAACGAATAGCACTTACCAAAATATATTACTTTTTTAAAAATTTCCAGAAATGCTGAATAATCGTAAATAAGCGAATTCTAACCGGAAATATTTTTACTTTCATTTTTAAATTATAAGGAACTGAGATAAATGAAATCACGTGGAAACATATTGATTGTTTTCCATTCATATGCGCAATTGCTATCTCTCGCCTTCTTCAGTTTGGTTCATATTACCAGTATTGTTGAATTCTTTCATGAAAACACTGAAATATTGCAGTATGTCCCTTTTCAGCTTAATCCGATATTATAGGATAGGAAGAAACTATCGGATGCTGCTTACAGAAGGGGGAAGTTATAAGGTCACAGAGGAACACACTACAGAAACAAGACACTTCACAGCATACAACTGACAATGGCAAACTGTCAGCAATAGGAAGGAATTCTCCTCCTAGAAGTTTATCTTCCCGCTTCTGGGAAATCCACCCCTCTTCCGAGGTGTGTACACAAGGTTGTTTCACGTTGATGGTAACGATTTCGATCACCAAGGAGGAGCACGTAGGCACAGCACAGAGCAGCCAGAGCCAGTAGGACAAAGGTACTGTGTGTTGACTTGCAAAAACGATGGTTGGTGTGTGAGTGAGTGTTTATATGGCACCAAAAATTCCAGTCTTTTGGGAGGGGTACATCTGTGCCCTTTCCGACGTTGGTTATAGTTATAGCCAGATAATTAAACAGTGCCACATGAAAGCATTCCATGTGTCAAAGAAGGGCATCAATGCAGTGTTAAATCGGCATAAAGCTTGCACCGTACCTGTTGCTGGAACCAGTCGAAATGGGCCTCGGACATATCGGAAACCCAAGCGTTCCTCCGATGTTGTGCGGAAAGTGAGATCCTTGGTGCGATGTGAAAACCCTGCAACGCAAAGAGCGATTGCACAGGCAGTGCAATGTTTCCCTGCAACTGTAAATCGCATTATAGTGGAAACGCAAGGCTCAAGTTCATAAGTTGCGTGCCTCACATGTCCAGGAGAGGAAGACGAACAGTCGGAAGCTCTACGAACACCATCTTGCAGGGACCGCTGGAAGTATGTGGTGTCCCTGGATGAAGCATGGGTGTAGCTGTCGGGATGTGATAAAAAAAAAAGGGCCATCTACTATCGTCCACGTGATGCAAGAGGTCGATCTGAGTGGGTACGTGAATGTGCTGAAAGTTTTCCACGCGGGTTCATAGTTGTTGGTGGTTACTGCCATAACGGCAAACTTCCACTGCGCAGAGTGGGAAAAAAGGCTAAAATAAATGCTACCTATTACCAGACGAATATTTTGGAGCCACTTTAAAGACATGATATTCCTTCTCTCTATGGCAGCGACACATCTCGTGTTGTCATCCACCAGGACAAAGGCTTCCAGTCATACGGCAAAGTCCACGCAGGCATACATGGATCGGATGGCACGTGAAACGGGCATTCATGCAATCCCCTTTACAGACATTCCTGTGAAAGCCCCCGATGCCTCTTCCATGGATTTTTGTGGGTTTCCGTTGTTGAAACGAGCCTTGGGAAGCAGACGGCCCCGCACAATTGAGGGTCTTTGTAAAGCTTGTCAGGAGGAATATGATCGTTTGGACCAATGTGTTCTTCAACGCAGTCTCCTCCAATGGAAACTCCGCTGCAGGGCCATTGCTGCAAGACAGGGGTATCACGTGGAGCACCACCGCTCGTGGCGTCACGGTTTCTCTTAAGGTGAGGTGGGTTCTAACTTTGTTACCATGGACATGAAACGACCTTCTGTACATCCCTTTGGAATTCAGGTCTACCAAAGGAAAGATGAAACGTACGATAAACTTTGAAATTCCTGGCACCTGGATGGAACCTACAGACTGACCACTGCCAGGACACCAATTTACTACAACTACTTTCTCTTTTCCTCTTCATCTATTGTTTGCAAGAATTAATGTATCAAAGATGGGCTTTTATATCGCAGCAGAAACTAAAAATACAGCTCACTTTGAGTCCTAAATCGCCAATAATTTATGAAACTTTCAAAGTAATTTAAGTGTCCCAAAGTAACTGTACAAGTAAATGTTAAAACGTTACTTCTATCGTAAAAAAGTAACTCAGTTACAGTTACTCACTTTTAAAAGTAACTATTTACAGTTACATTTTCTAAAGTAACTGTTACTTGTAACTAGTTACTTCCAAACACTGATAAGCACACACCATCAAGTAAATGACCTGTCTGCTCAACGAGCAAAAATCTTGCTCAGCGAGCATTGCTCAGATACTCGACGTGCCCCTGGTAAAATGCAATATTAGGCATAGATTTCAAAGACACTGTCCATTAGCGCCACTAGCGTCACAAGCGAAACTAACAACACCAGGAAGTTTGGAAGATAGGCCACGACCGTCACGATGTCATGTCTTGGTGCAAGAAGACAATCAGTTCATCCATATTAATCCTATACGTCTGCCTGTATTTTGTAAGTACTTTAATTTCAAAAAAAGTTAGTTTATAAATAATATTTTAACTTGAAGTTTCTAACAAGTTATTTAATTCATTTCACCCACAGGAAGGATCCTATATTGTGGATTTCACTACGTCAAAAAATGTTTTGTCCGACATTCACTACATTAGAAGGATTAGTAACGTAACTGTAGAACCCTACAAGACACCGAATAATAGCTATGGTTTCAACTTTCTGATAGAATTCTTAAATGCCACGGTATGTACTACTTATGCCCGGTTCGTCCTAGATTCGGTAAAACGTTCTTAACGAGCTGATAGTTAACGCTCCAGTAAAACTTTAGCAGCATGTTTACTTTTTCTTGCTCGCTCAAGCGATTTACTTGCTATTCTCATACTTTCCTACGAGAAATGCAACGTTTTGATTGGTTATGTCTAACTGGCTTGGTTTAAGGGCTTACTTCCGAAACGTTCTTGCAAAGCATTTGTTTTGATCCTCTTGCGAAACGGAATTTAATTCAATGATCGCGAGCCTGTTGAGCTTTGGATAAATACAAAGGAAGAATTAAGACTTTCCGGGCAAGTTGAAAACAACGTGGACACCGACACCGACTATTTTGGTGAATAAGCCAAAAGTGTAAAAAGATGTAAGGGGAGACTATTTTACTTTTAAAAAGTCATCGTAATTGCAAAAGTGCACTTAAGGTGAAAGCCTAAATTATCTAATAAGCATTTTTAATCAAGTACCGGTTCATATTATAATTAATTATTGACCTGACAGGTAAAATTAATAACATTTGAATAATATATGGTGCCATTACTGACAAAAATTTGATTTCTAGTTTTACTTACATTATTAGCATGGAATTTCATGTTAGTGTGAATTATAATATGAAATATGAAAGAGGAAAAATATTGATTCTGTTACCCCAATAGTAATAATTCGAACTTCTGAACGTTTTTGTGACTCAATATTTCACGTTAATACTGATGCAAATAAATACTATACTATTCTACTACCATGCACTATTGTATGCAAATTACCCGCAATTCCGCTATTTTATTTCCGGCAAAGCATAATGCGCTGTTAAGCATTTTTATGAAACCAAGGAGTACCTTTAAATTTATCGACGGCGTCAAAGACCCGTTAACAAGATTGGGGAAATGCCTCGATGTGTTAATGTAGCGTTAAGTTGATTCAACTCTTCCTGAAAGTTTAACGAAGCTTGGGCGAACCGGACATTAGAATAGTTTATTTTTTAACACACAAACCAATATCTTGTATAGTCTTAAGTTGCATACAGCTGTAATCAATTGTAGTTTTACACGATTCAAGGGAAAGAATATAACATTATAGACGCTTGATGCAATCTTGATGAAATTCGAACTTAACATCCACCACGAAAATGTGCCCAAGGTGTGTTGTTAGGGTGATGTCCCAACTCAGGAAGTCCACATTCAAGAATTGCGATGAAAGTTCCCAATTCAGGAAGCGCTGCCTCGGGAGGGAAGGGAGAGAGGTAAGGGCCGGTCTTTGAGAGGTTCTTATCGTTACTGCACATAGTTGCACTGCACCCTATAATAAATTATATTACGTATATCCATTTGGAGAAAAAGTACTGTGCTTTACGGGCAGGAGTTTCATCTTTCCTCTAACACCTATATTTTGAGTATATTGCAGGTCTTTTTCTTGTAAGTTAGCTTAGCAGTTACGCAGGTGTGCGTAATGTCGGCTATTTCAAACAATAATCCATCCTCCCCCGAGGCAATTAGTAAGACGTCCACTGACATATCCAAATGGTAGAGACTAGTTTCTGAAATGGCACCGTTTTCATTGGAATATACATAGTTCCTGAGTTGGGAAGTCCTCATTGTAATTTCCATAGATCCTGAGTTGGGAAGACTTCATTTGAATTTTCATATTTCATGAGTTGAGAAGTCCTCACTGAAATTTCCATAGTTC
Organism: Lepisma saccharinum; assembly: GCF_977018435.1. Taxonomy (NCBI): domain Eukaryota; kingdom Metazoa; phylum Arthropoda; class Insecta; order Zygentoma; family Lepismatidae; genus Lepisma; species Lepisma saccharinum. The sequence continues at coordinate 87,435,929 of NC_139238.1, read as the reverse complement.
ATGAGATGGCGCTGTCTTCGTTGGAATTCCCATAGCTCCTGAGTTCCATAAGTCCTGAATAGAGAATAAATCGTTGCTAGTATGAAAACTCTACCACCTCAATGATCAAGAGTTTTGAGTGACTGACTCACGATTTCGAATTCGAAGGTACAGTGTTCTAGTCCCTCCATAAACATTTATCATCATCGTCACAGGTAGCCTGAAGTAGCGTAAAAAGGACATACAATGACAAGAATACAAATAAACATTCAAAGATTTACGTAACCACATACAGGAGAACACATTAGGACCTTTCAATTGTTATGATGTCATCAAACATGAAAATTCCCAAATAAACAAATGTATTATACATTATTTAAATGTTAAATGTACAAAGGCGTAACACCCTACTCTCCATAAACTTCACAAAACGAACACTTGTTCTATTCACAACGTCTAACTTCTCTCGAAAATCGTCCTGTATTCTGACGTATCAGCATTCCAGGTGTCTACTATCGGATTAAAAATTATTGGTTCTCGAGTTTGGATTCCAATAAAAATTAACCAGTAGGCTTATATAAAAGCGAGTTACGTCAAACTTTAGCATAAAATAATGCAGTAAGCTACAGTAACTTTAAACATTTTTTTTATATATCTAACGTTCCTGTGCATTTTGCTCAGATTGTGATTAGGCTTACCCTTAAGATATTAATTAATTAAAAACGTGAATGAAAAGTGAATATTGAAGTTATATTATGAATGAGGAAAATAAATTAGAGTTTATTGACTCTAAGTCAGTGGCACTATGGTGCATTTTAACGAGTCATAGCAGAGAGTATGCCTTTTTTGAGTCAATATTTTGTTTTTGTTATTATTATTAATTGAAATCCGTTAAAAGTTTAATTTAAATTTTGTTTAAAACTGACCGTAACTTGTAAATGATTTAGAATGGTTGAACTATAACTGCTAATATTATTGCAACGAGGATATTACATTTTTATAAATATATAGTTTTGGGAACGAATAAGGCCCCAAGGACCACTCATTTATATTCTTAATGACTGAAGTCTCCTAGCACCTCATGAAGGGAGCTTAGATTAAGGAGATAGTCAAGTTTATACGAGATAGTCCCTTGCCTTATGTTACCTTAACTTACGAATACATTGCCTCATTTTTATAATAATCAATAAACCACAAACTATAAATTATCCACTATTCTGCGTTAATCTATTGCAACCAAATTCTTTTCAAGTATGCCTTCAATTTTTTATCATTGTGAAAACAAGAGAAGTGCCGATTTGGATGTTTTCCAAAAAACCGCTCTCTTTGAAATTCTACAAATAAAATCGTGTGTTTCGGTTGTAATGAAATTGAAATACAGTGCAGGTGGAAAGGTTTGAAATACAATACCTAATTTTAAGATTTTTTAAATCAGCCAAAATAACGTTCTTATGATATTTGTGAAACAACTTTTTCTTAGTATTGGATAGTCCTACAAATACGATGTTGGTCTTGTTTTGCAGCTCTTCTATACATATTCATATTTAAAGAAGTAGCGACGCGCGTTAACTCTCAGTGACAGAACTGATATTCCGCTGTTCAACGCACACTGCTGTTGAGTCGGGTAGCAACTCTGCGTGCGGTGTTGCCATGTTTAAAGCACATCGCTACGTCTCTGAATATTATTCTGTATTAAATCGGTTTCTTCAATGTTAGTTTACAGTGTTAATGGGTTTTAAAAACAGTTGCAAAGAGTTTCGAAACAAGACCACGATCGTATTTGCAGCACGAAGAAGAAATTGTTTCATAAAACTGGTTTTGGCAGATTGAAACAACCTGAAAATGATGAATTATATTTGTGTTGAACAAAATATTTACTAAATAATTGCAAACCGACTAGACAATAGGTCACAAATTTGTTCATCGGGTGTTGCTCGCTTCAATTACAACTTTTTTTCGTTTTGGTCATTCGGTGCCCTCTTGTATCAGCGATCGTGTCCAACCCCCCCGCCCCCCTCAACCACAGCAATGGTTCTGAGTTATTGGTAAAAAAACAACATAACTCTAATTGCACATTTTAGTAGATAATACAAGGCTGGGGCAAATGAAAGTATGAATTATAATTTGACCTAGTGCACTACTGCCATCTGGTGTGGGAACTAGTTTGGTATTGGGAGGTTGGCAACACTGTCCACAGTCAGTTGCACCACCTCTCGGTTATCGCTGTACACAGTGAGTTAGTCATTAGAACGATGAGTAAAGAGAAGGTGCACGTGAGCATGGAACACGGTATTTTAATCAAATTCTTCACCAAAGAAGGCTGTCAACAATCTCAAATTTGCGCTAGATTGACACAATAACGTGAGAATATGCTGTCAAATGTTGTTGTGTACAATTTTGTGCAGTGCCTTCAAAAAGGGTCGGAAAATGGTGGAAAACGAACTGCATACATGTTGGCCCAAGATGTCCTTAACACACGAGAGGATACCCTGGTTCATCTTAAAATGTCAAGGCATACAGATTCTGGATTTCCTCACGGAGCGTCGTACAACCAATGCAGAATATTACACAAGGTTCCTCGAAGGCCCAGTGAAGACCGCAATCAGGAACAAGTGAAAAAGGTGACAAACAACGGTGTCAATTCTGCAGGATAATGCCCGTCCACACTCGAAACATGGCTACAACCCAGAAACTATGGAACCTTGTTCCACATCCTCCATATAGTTTGGATCTGTCACCTCAAGGATTATCTGACCAGCTTAAAGTTTGGCAGTGATGAGCATGTCATACGTGCTGTTCGAAAGTGGGTGCACCTGTAACCAAATAACTTTTTCTGAGCGGCAACCACAAGCTTCAGGAGCGCTGGCACAAGTGTATTGCCAACCAGGGAAACTATTTTGAAAACTAGCTACTTTGGTTTCAATAAATGAATCACAGGTATGGATCTATATACGTATTATAATTCATATTTGCTCAAGTCTGTGAATCCCCATCGGCTCCTTATAAAATATTCTATCATCACTTATACTTACAGATTCTGTCGTTTTCTTATGAAAAGAGACCAACCAAATTATATATGTTTTTCAGATCAATTCAACCTTCTTCATGCGGAAAGATGACAAGATACTGGATGTATGGGTCGGAACTGTTTTAGCCCTAGTAGACAAGAACGCCTTCGAGGTCCAGTATGAGATCACCTATGACAACCCCCCTTCGTACGGAGCGAGTAACTGCTTTAATTCCTCTTTTTTGTAAGTCTCCCAGCGTTTTACTCATTTGTGCACACTTCTCACTGGGGGATCACAATTATATACAGGGTGACCACAATTAAAGTTGCCGTACTTAGAGCCCTCTGATCGTGTCCGAAAGGTGCAAGATTGTACAGGTGTACATGAAGCGAAAATACTTCGAGAATGGTCTCGCAGTTATGGACTGGAAGCGGAAATCTTTCGAATTGCAGTAGTGTATATTAGTTGTTTCAACGCAATACTTTGTAGGTATCCTCTTTTTTTATCAATTGAATATCACTTTTTGACATATTTTGACAATTTTTTGTCGATGTTTTAGCGTTTAGCGATGTTTTAGTACAAATTTTCACTATACTCATTTTTTTTCCACTCATACTTGGTAGGTATATTATGATCTTACGTGATACAACTTAACCTATCCTTTTTTTACGATTATTTAATTTTTTTACGATCCTAAGTGATATAACTTAACCTATCATTTTTTTTATTTATGCACTGTTTGAACGTCATCATTTGAGGATCATATTTTGTAGGTATTTTTTTTTATCAATCGAATATAAGTTTTTGACATATTTTGACAATTTTTTGTCGATGTTATAGCGTTTAGCGATGTTTTAGTACAAATTTTCACTGCACTCATTTTTTCCATTTATACTTGGTAGGTATATCACGATCTTACGTGATACAACTTAACCTATCCTTTTTTTTTACGATTTTTTAATTTTTTTTACGATCCTAAGTGATATAACTTAACCTATCATTTTTTTATTTACGCACCGAACTAACCTACAAGGGACTCTGTTTGTTTTAATATTTCAGTATTATAAGGTTTTCACAAATTTTATATAACCTAAAATGTGTTGGATGTTGATTTTTAGTATGTGGCAATTTTTTATGAATTTTAAAACTGCTCTGTGACCCTCTCGTTCTTCACGTCGTAGGCGAAGGACTTCTCTGCAATCAGGATGACGCTGCATAGAGTATCCTCGGGCAGTGCGTCGTGGAACTCGCAAACACCCACTCTACAAAAATTCTACTATATGATCTTTCACTGGCTAAGCTAACCTACAAATAGGAATTGGCAGCACTGACTTATAAACCCACTGGGTCTTCTTGGCATGTTTTTTTATGATGTGTTGCCAGGCTATTGGGCATCTTGGCGTATACAATGTATATATTTTGAGAGGGGGGTTATAGCTTTTTATGCTGTACGAATACTAAAAACTTGACAGTGACAACCAACAGAGTAAATAAACCTACATGCAGAAACTAACAACACTAGTTTCTGACAGTGAATTTGAAATAAAATATTAAACAAAATACATGAGTAAGCACTGTGATTACAAATAATACCAGTGTTATGCCCCCCCCCCCAACTCCAACTGGACAACTGGGGAAAATAATTGTACAACAATTTGTACCTAATTGTACAATACTTGTACCTAATTGTACAACATATACACAGACATAAAAGAGAGAGCCTTCCCGCAACTTACTTCATGCACAATTTATATGATTTTACAACTGTGAAAAGAAAGCATATGTGTTCTGTATGCACACATTCATTCTTATTTTTCGAAGTTGAATGGAAGCACATGTTTTTTACGCTCTCGTAATACTGACCTTGCCCCAGTGATTTTAAATTGCTTCCATCCGCTTTTTTTTCTGTGTTATTTCCGCATGCACGCAACATTCGCTTTCAATAGTTTAATGAAATACAGAAGGAGTGTTAGTATAGCAGGCTCCGAGTTTACAATTTATTAAATTAAACAATAATTTAAGTAAGAATATACTTGTACTTACCGAACACAAAATAATAAAAGCACATGTGCATTTTTGCGTGTGTTCATGTTATATGACGACTGAGTAAAAAAATAATGTTGACTCCCCGAAAGATAAAAGTTCCCGGTTCGATATCAGATGCATGCAAATTTTATGTTTTGCTCTCCAAAATCTTGATTTTTATGTTTGTGCTATTTGTCATACAGCAGAGGAGAAGAGGGGAGAGGGCAGGGGAGGGGGTACTATTAGCGCCATCTATTAGCAAACAATAGAAATAAAAAGTAGCGTCAAACTTTTTCAACACCCAAAAATTTTAAACGTCCTCGCGTAGTAATACGATCTAGCTGAAGATGTTTGAAGGAGTACTCTTAGTCGACGAAGCTAATTGCTAGGGCCCATATATTGCTAAAATGTTCTTTGATTTGCATATTTCTCATACCGCCATATGTTGTTCTAGTTGACTTCTTCCAAAAAAATGCTAATTAGCGAGAGTTAGTGTTTAGGTGACAAGCGACGCGCTCAAATATAATACCGTTGACAATATTGTACGCCCCGTGAAAATTACATATAAATAAGGCATAAACGTATTATCTGCTTTCATGTCAGATTTTCCCAACCTGCGAGCTGTAGTGTTTAGGTGACAAGCGACCTGCTCAAATATAATACTGTTGACAATATTGAATGCCCCGTGAAAATTATATATAAATAAGGCATAAGCGTATTATCTACTTTCATGTCAGATTTTGCCAACCTGTGAGCTGTAGTGTTTAGGTGACAAGCGACCTGCTCAAATATAATACTGTTGACAATATTGTTCGTATATTGTATTGTATAGAAGACTAGAAGCATATAATTTGGCGAAAAAAAAAAATAGAAAATAGTTAAAAAAAAAAGTGAACAATTATATTTTGCATTGCACAGCATTAGGTATTAAATAACATACCCCCAAAAAATCTCTGCATTATGTGTTCTGTAAAAAAATTGCCCTACGTGCCAAATTGCTGTGTCAAGTAAATATTTTCAAAAGCACTGTCGTACTTGTGTGCTGGGAAAGCGAATATGTGCGACCAAACTGTGCTCTAAGTGTGGAAAAAATATTTCTATTGCCAACTTCAAGTTGTTGTTTTTTTGACACGTATATATATTATTATTTTTTTAACAGAGGAAGAAAGTCCGTGCTTCGGAAAACGCGATGATGTGCGTAATGATATTTTTCTTCTCCTGCTCAGACTTGTACCAATCTACTGTGTACTGTCTTCTTCCCTGCATCGCCTCGTTTAGTTCGTCCGACCTCTTGTTCAATTTTTCCCCAGCAGCCGAAAGCAGAATGTTGAGATTATCGCACCTCAGGCTGCTGATCTCCTGAAGATGGTCCTTGAGAACCATTTCACAAGGGATGCGAAATTCCGGCGTTGTTCTTGCTATGATTACAAGTTTCCCTACATCCTCACAATCTCCGTTTACTGCGTGTTTAAATATTTTACATAGTAGCTCGGGCGGCAAATCAGTTATACGAGACATGTTGTTATTATTATTATTTTTCACTCTATGTTATTTATATACCCCACCCCAATTTTTTGTTTCGTGTGAATGACGATGGTGGTAGAGTGCCACACACGTAAATTTGCCGTTGCGTAGAAACGAATTTTCGTTTCGTCTCCCTTTCTCTTAGCATCATGTGTTCTACCCTGCTCGATAACCTTTGCTATTGTTGCCATATTGTCATTCCATTCCTGGACACACTCGCGCAAACATTATTGAAAACAATTGAATAGCGCTCCAGCTCGCGGTTCCCACCGTTCGGTAGGGATGCTAATGTGGCAATATAGCACGGCGTAGTGCTTGCTTTTTTTATGCAGTGCATGTTCATTGGCTAGCTAGTAACTAGTGTTGCCAACTGTAATAATGAAGCACTATTTCTGTCATGGAAGGGGAAAAGGCAGGTAAAGTGGCGGTGAGTTTTGTTGGATTGGAAGCACCATATTTTTATTTTATACTAAGTATTTGACCGGTTTGACGTTGTGTGCGTGTATTGCGTGTGTGTATTTATATACGTATATAAATAAACGTCGTTTCTCACAACGTTGCAACGTTTAGAAAGTCGTTGATTTTGTTTCTGTATTTTCCGTCGTTGGGTTTCCTCGTCATGTCGATCGTCGCGAATCCGAAATCGTCACCGTTCCAGCAAGTAGAGCAGCAGCGTTCCGAAAATTGATTGTAGTTCATGTCTCCGCCTACATAGTCATCGTACGCGTGCTTGAGGTTGGTGTGATCTTGACGAAACAAACATATGAAATTAGCGTTGTCGCGTACTAACTGTTTTGGAATTTTGGAAAACGTTTGAGCTAGGTAGAAGCAATCCATTTTTTTTGTGACGACCTTGCGTGAAAAAGTTGCGAATTTCATTTTGATTTTCCAAGATGGCGTCGTCGAACACAACGACTAAATTTTCACGACAATCGTCGAGTGGTTTTATTTCCGAGGCGAACGTTGCAATGTCCAGACCATCGTACAGTTTCATCAGTTACTGGTATTTGGATTGCTCCAAACTTTTCGAGAACACGTACAGGTGCCTGTTGTCAAAAGGTAACAAGTTACCTTTTGAGATGCATTTACCTGGCTACCAGTACTGCAGACCGGGTACCAAACTCAAGAAAAAATTGGAGAGAGGGGACAAGGGTGTGAATTTGTTGGACGCCGCATGCAAAAATCACAACATTGCTTACAACACCACACAGACAGATCTGGATGCACATCACAAAGCAGACAGAAAGTTAGAGCACGCAGCTTTCGAAAGGTTCGTGAGCAGAGACGCATCGCTGGGTGAACGGGTCGCCGCACTGGGTAGAGTCCAGCGCAGATAATTCTGCCATGCAATGCGCGAAACAACTAAAAAAGCAGTGTTGCTAATGGAGCAGATAGAAAAATCGCTGCAGTGCGCCGATGCACAGCTGTTACATACAACAATAAAATTAGAGAATTCAGGTCTATCTAACGTTGAGTTTTAAACGTCATACATTATACCAGGACTAGGATTAATATGTACTAACAAGTGACTTTGTATGTAGCTACATACATATGGACTAAAAATTCGCAAAATATGAACTAACACATAAGTAAAAATAAATAAAAAAATATATATATTATTTTTCATTGCATTAATGCACTGGTGGCGTTCTAACTTTTCACTTCCAAAACCCGTATACACTGGTATGGAACTGCAACGGCAGATAATAACATGCCAACGTGTTAAACCGCTACAATTGCACCATGACACTCCTCCTGAAGCAGTATTATTATTTCCTCTCTGAGATCGGCGACAGTCGGTTGCCTTTGTTGTACATTTACAAAAAATGCCGGCTTCCACAACAATAACAAGTACATATACTGCCACTAGACGATAAGCTGCGCGGCTTTTTCTTTTGTTATGAACCAGGGCCGGCGCTAGTCATTTTGCCTCCCTGGGAGGTGGCGGCAGATGCCGCTCTATTTCGACCCCCCCCCCCGGTCATTACGCAGCAACGGAAAATTGAAAATCAATATATTCCTAACTAAAACATCAAAATATAAAATAAATAATGAGACTTCTTATGCTATTTCAATACTATTCAGCGCAAAAGAATATCTCGCTCGATCACAGTTTTCAATAGGCTTATCACCCATCAAAGCATGGCAATTTTAACACAGAAAACAATATGTATCGCATTAAGCAGCAAAAATGACAGCCTCCTCTATGCAATTTCTACAAGAACACGTGCCGGAGCCAGAGTTGAAATGATGTTGGAGCTACATAATTTATTTATTTTGAATAATTCCAAAATTATGAAATATGAACAATTTGTTGCTGCTGTTCGCTGCTCTCTTGCCAAAATGCTTTATTGGGATGCTAACACCATGACTGGCTTCCTCCATCATGAACTCGTGCACGTTGCTTAGAATTTCCCGAGCTTGGCTATGCAAGGTTTTTGATTTCAACTTCGACAAAACTGGAGGCATTATGGAATTTAACGTTCATTAGCAAACACACACTTTTACATACACACACGCAATACACGCACACAACGTCAAACCGGTCAAATACTTAGTATAAAATAAAAATATGGTGCTTCCAATCCAACAAAACTCACCGCCACTTTACCTGCCTTTTCCCCTTCCATGACAGAAATAGTGCTTCATTATTACAGTTGGCAACACTAGTTACTAGCTAGCCAATGAACATGCACTGCATAAAAAAAGCAAGCACTACGCCGTGCTATATTGCCACATTAGCATCCCTACCGAACGGTGGGAACCGCGAGCTGGAGCGCTATTCAATTGTTTTCAATAATGTTTGCGCGAGTGTGTCCAGGAATGGAATGACAATATGGCAACAATAGCAAAGGTTATCGAGCAGGGTAGAACACATGATGCTAAGAGAAAGGGAGACGAAACGAAAATTCGTTTCTACGCAACGGCAAATTTACGTGTGTGGCACTCTACCACCATCGTCATTCACACGAAACAAAAAATTGGGGTGGGGTATATAAATAACATAGAGTGAAAAATAATAATAATAACAACATGTCTCGTATAACTGATTTGCCGCCCGAGCTACTATGTAAAATATTTAAACACGCAGTAAACGGAGATTGTGAGGATGTAGGGAAACTTGTAATCATAGCAAGAACAACGCCGGAATTTCGCATCCCTTGTGAAATGGTTCTCAAGGACCATCTTCAGGAGATCAGCAGCCTGAGGTGCGATAATCTCAACATTCTGCTTTCGGCTGCTGGGGAAAAATTGAACAAGAGGTCGGACGAACTAAACGAGGCGATGCAGGGAAGAAGACAGTACACAGTAGATTGGTACAAGTCTGAGCAGGAGAAGAAAAATATCATTACGCACATCATCGCGTTTTCCGAAGCACGGACTTTCTTCCTCTGTTAAAAAAATAATAATATATATACGTGTCAAAAAAACAACAACTTGAAGTTGGCAATAGAAATATTTTTTCCACACTTAGAGCACAGTTTGGTCGCACATATTCGCTTTCCCAGCACACAAGTACGACAGTGCTTTTGAAAATATTTACTTGACACAGCAATTTGGCACGTAGGGCAATTTTTTTACAGAACACATAATGCAGAGATTTTTTGGGGGTATGTTATTTAATACCTAATGCTGTGCAATGCAAAATATAATTGTTCACTTTTTTTTTTAACTATTTTCTATTTTTTTTTTTCGCCAAATTATATGCTTCTAGTCTTCTATACAATACAATATACGAACAATATTGTCAACAGTATTATATTTGAGCAGGTCGCTTGTCACCTAAACACTACAGCTCACAGGTTGGCAAAATCTGACATGAAAGTAGATAATACGCTTATGCCTTATTTATATATAATTTTCACGGGGCATTCAATATTGTCAACAGTATTATATTTGAGCAGGTCGCTTGTCACCTAAACACTACAGCTCGCAGGTTGGGAAAATCTGACATGAAAGCAGATAATACGCTTATGCCTTATTTATATATAATTTTCACGGGGCGTACAATATTGTCAACAGTATTATATTTGAGCAGGTCGCTTGTCACCTAAACACTACAGCTCGCAGGTTGGGAAAATCTGACATGAAAGCAGATAATACGTTTATGCCTTATTTATATATAATTTTCACGGGGCGTTCAATATTGTCAACGGTATTATATTTGAGCACATCGCTTGTCACCTAAACACTACAGCTCACAGGTCGGGAAAATCTGACATGAAAGCAGATAATACGTTTATGCCTTATTTATATGTAATTTTCACGGGGCGTACAATATTGTCAACAGTATTATATTTGAGCGCGTCGCTTGTCACCTAAACACTACAGCTCACAGGTCGGGAAAATCTGACATGAAAGCAGATAATACGCTTATGCCTTATTTATATATAATTTTCACGGGGCGTTCAATATTGTCAACGGTATTATATTTGAGCGCGTCGCTTGTCACCTAAACACTACAGCTCACAGGTCGGGAAAATCTGACATGAAAGCAGATAATACGTTTATGCCTTATTTATATATAATTTTCACGGGGCGTTCAATATTGTTAAGAGCGTTAGTTTTTGTAGAGCTCTCTTTTTCCATCTTTCCTCTATACAGTAAAGTTGTAGAAGACACAATTAGCTAACCTAGCATACAACATACCTTCCTAATTAATATGGATATTGTCACACATTCCTCTTATTTTATACTGTTGTAAATGGAAAAGATTATGTACGGTAAATGTTTTGTACATTATAGGGAAAAAATGCAAAATATCCCCCAATTTTAATTCGATCCACCTCTGAATCGAATTTTTACATATTCTCACGCCACCACATATTGTCCTATTTGCTTCTTTTACTTGCCTTGCTTAATTAACTCTCGCTAATTAGCATTTTTTTGGAAGAAGTCAACTAGAACAACATATGGCGGTATGAGAAATATGCAAATCAAAGAACATTTTAGCAATATATGGGCCCTAGCAATTAGCTTCGTCGACTAAGAGTACTCCTTCAAACATCTTCAGCTAGATCGTATTACTACGCGAGGACGTTTAAAATTTTTGGGTGTTGAAAAAGTTTGACGCTACTTTTTATTTCTATTGTTTGCTAATAGATGGCGCTAATAGTACCCCCTCCCCTGCCCTCTCCCCTCTTCTCCTCTGCTGTATGACAAATAGCACAAACATAAAAATCAAGATTTTGGAGAGCAAAACATAAAATTTGCATGCATCTGATATCGAACCGGGAACTTTTATCTTTCGGGGAGTCAACATTATTTTTTTACTCAGTCGTCATATAACATGAACACACGCAAAAATGCACATGTGCTTTTATTATTTTGTGTTCGGTAAGTACAAGTATATTCTTACTTAAATTATTGTTTAATTTAATAAATTGTAAACTCGGAGCCTGCTATACTAACACTCCTTCTGTATTTCATTAAACTATTGAAAGCGAATGTTGCGTGCATGCGGAAATAACACAGAAAAAAAAGCGGATGGAAGCAATTTAAAATCACTGGGGCAAGGTCAGTATTACGAGAGCGTAAAAACATGTGCTTTCATTCAACTTCGAAAAATAAGAATAAATGTATGCATACAGAACACATATGCTTTCTTTTCACAGTTGTAAAAACATATAAATTGTACATGAAGTAAGTTACGGGAAGGCTCTCTCTTTTATGTCTGTGTATATGTTGTACAATTAGGTACAAGTATTGTACAATTAGGTACAAGTATTGTACAATTAGGTACAAATTGTTGTACAATTATTTCTCCCAGTTGCCCAGTTGGAGTTGGGGGCATAACACTGGTATTATTTGTAATCACAGTGCTTACTCATGTATTTTGTTTAATATTTTGTTTCAAATTCACTGTCAGAAACTAGTGTTGTTAGTTTCTGCATGTAGGTTTATTTACTCTGTTAGTTGTCACTGTCAAGTTTTTAGTATTCGTACAGCATAAAAAGCTATAACCCCCCTCTCAAAATATATACATTGTATACGCCAAGATGCCCAATAGCCTGGCAACACATCATAAAAAAACATGCCAAGAAGACCCAGTGGGTTTATAAGTCAGTGCTGCCAATTCCTATTTGTAGGTTAGCTTAGCCAGTGAAAGATCATATAGTAGAATTTTTGTAGAGTGGGTGTTTGCGAGTTCCACGACGCACTGCCCGAGGATACTCTATGCAGCGTCATCCTGATTGCAGAGAAGTCCTTCGCCTACGACGTGAAGAACGAGAGGGTCACAGAGCAGTTTTAAAATTCATAAAAAATTGCCACATACTAAAAATCAACATCCAACACATTTTAGGTTATATAAAATTTGTGAAAACCTTATAATACTGAAATATTAAAACAAACAGAGTCCCTTGTAGGTTAGTTCGGTGCGTAAATAAAAAAATGATAGGTTAAGTTATATCACTTAGGATCGTAAAAAAATTAAAAAATCGTAAAAAAAAAGGATAGGTTAAGTTGTATCACGTAAGATCGTGATATACCTACCAAGTATAAATGGAAAAAATGAGTGCAGTGAAAATTTGTACTAAAACATCGCTAAACGCTATAACATCGACAAAAAATTGTCAAAATATGTCAAAAACTTATATTCGATTGATAAAAAAAAAATACCTACAAAATATGATCCTCAAATGATGACGTTCAAACAGTGCATATATAAAAAAAATGATAGGTTAAGTTATATCACTTAGGATCGTAAAAAAATTAAATAATCGTAAAAAAAGGATAGGTTAAGTTGTATCACGTAAGATCATAATATACCTACCAAGTATGAGTGGAAAAAAAATGAGTATAGTGAAAATTTGTACTAAAACATCGCTAAACGCTAAAACATCGACAAAAAATTGTCAAAATATGTCAAAAAGTGATATTCAATTGATAAAAAAAGAGGATACCTACAAAGTATTGCGTTGAAACAACTAATATACACTACTAATTGCTCTTCGACTGCAGCGCCAAATATGATCGATAGATGAAACTAAGAACGCATTCTTTTTTCAGCGATTTATACGTTTTTTCCACCTCAGAAATCACATAGGATTTTAAAAAGCATCTGGTTGACTTTCGACTTTCACCATTTCAAACAAACGAACAAAGAGTGCAGTAGTCTGCAATTTCGCGTGTTGCACCCTACGGGCTCGATTGTTCGTTTACACGGGGCTCTCGAACTGCATTAGGTGACGTCACTTCCGATAAGACCATACGTCAAGATTGCGTTTTGGATCTTTCGGACAGAGCCCCTGGTGTCCGTTCGAAACAACGGATTAGGCTGAAACGTGGTGTCGAGGCTATGGAGAGCATGGGGAAGCGATTGCTGACGGAAAATAAATTAGTTCCAATTTTCACCAGCAGGTGGAAGTGTGGCGCTGAAGAAACAACAACCATTAATATGAGTTTATGTCGGTACTGCAGTGTTCAATATGACCCCTGTCATAGTGAATGACGCTTTAGAATCGTAAGACAGCGTTATCAACGATCGCACGAAGCGTTTCCCGATATGTTGGTCATTGTGCACCACATTTGAGTGCAAATTTGTAGCACTCGCTTCCCCATAGCCTCTACACCAAGTTTCACAGCTTCAAACGTGCTTTAGAGGGCTCTGATTTGGGCAACTTTAATTGTAGTCACCTGGTATGAATAAATACTCTTAATCATGTTATTTAAATACGTGTTGAGTTATCTGGACACATTATTATGTGGTTCTTGAGATCAACAGGCAGACGGGCTATATCAGCCCCACCCAAAAACGACGGATTTGTACAAGACCATGAAGCGTATCTCATTTTAAAGTTTCTTCTTTAGGATGATTTTTATTCAAGTTGAAAACTTATAAATTAGAAGTAAAGAAAATAATGAGACGATTAAAGAATTGTGATTCTTGTCTCATAGTTAGAGCTCGGAAGCTGATGAAAAATCTTATTGTTTCTCAGCCTTGAAAACAATGCTAAACCTTACATCAGTCAGTTTCCCTTCAGTTAGAATCAGTAAACATAATCTTCATTTTGCATTTTCAGCCTTTCTTGGGTTTTAGGTCATTTTTCGGTATTTTTTTGCAATTTTCTTCATTTTGAAGAATTGTTTGGTGAATTTTAAATTCATTTGCTACCAAAACATACATATTTCAATTTCCCTGACATGATCCTTTTTGCAAGTTGGCCATTAATGGAAAATACAGTTAATGGAAAAGCACAATATTATTTTTAACTGAAATGTTTGGCATTAAATAATTGATTGTGGTAAATTTTAATTTTCCTCCAGCTTTCGAATTATTCAACTATTCTCATGTAGTTTATGAAAAATCAAGCTCTCATTTTCGAAGCGAAAATTTATTTTAGGTCATTTTGTACCATTCCAGGTCATTTTTAAGTAATTTTAAGGTCATTCCATAGGTCTTTTTTTTATAGAAAGGCAATTTTGTTGGTAATAATTTATCCAAGAAGAAATATTTTCGAATATGTGATACCGAGGAAGATACAAGCCAAAATGTTGACTAATGTTGAACAGAGCTTGCCCCCCAGCGCCTCAGGCGGCCCCGCATCGGATAAAAACAATCATTTGTGTGTCGTTTGTTTCAAGTGTGTAGAACCCTGTTGCTTCCAATTAAGCAAATAATTGGATTAGCATCGACTTCATGCATTCCTTTGACAAACTAAAAATATCGAAAATGAAAGAAATCGTATTCTAAACAAAATTCCACATAAAAACTAGGGCTGAGCCGATACCACCGACAGTGGTATCAGTCCTAATAAAAACCATGTTCAAATATTTCAATGAAAAGTAGTTAATATGCATTATTTGTTTAATTCTAAAGTAAATCATGGACACACGCCGCTTGAACAGCTACGGTTTTCCCTGTGCCGTCGAAGTTTTCGGTATAAAAATGCTCCCGAGTAGTATAGTTGCAACGTTTCCCGCCAGGTGTCAGTTCGAAAGCAATGCGTATATTTTTTCATGAACGCACATAATGTCTCTAACAACATTCAAATTTTTCCGCAGTGTTACCGAAAGCAATATCACGTGGTACATAAATCCACCAGGCAAGGACGAATGGGCCAACTACGCAGTAGAACACGCTTTGAAGATGGATCCTGACAATATTTTCGCCGCTACGGAAGGATTTGATATATTTTTCAAGTTAGGTCCACCGCCACCGCCCTATGACTAAAACATAAAATAAAGCAGAAGGACAATATTTTTCTGTACTCTTTTTCTATCCATTATATTTCTATTCGATATACAGGGTGATCCAAAAAGGAGCAGATCACAAATCTTTATTGTGGCCACAAGGATACCCCTTAACTACTATGACGTTGAAAATCATTACTACTACGAAGGGGTCTGACAATCCGCTGTTTTGAGTTTGAACTGTGAACTAGCTGTTTTGTGATTTTCAATTTCTGAAGCGTTTCACGTGACTTGACATGGTTATAGAGAAGAATATTGCATACCTGTTTTCAATCATTATTGTTTAGTTAAGAAACGAAACGCAATTTATGCAAATAGGAAGAAAGTCAGTCAAAAATTGCAACAATTTTTTTAAAATTCCAAATTCTTAAAATTTCTACACTTTTATGTTGTCAAAAGAGGGGTAGTTCAAAGTAATATATAATATTTTCCTAAAATTATAAATGCTCAAACAAATAAAATTGAAGACTTAAGCGGTGAGGAGTAATCAGCGTCTTTTATGTACACCGTAGATAAAAATCACAGGGGGTTATTTCGGGAGACATGTGCGGCTACTAACATTGGACAAGGACTGGGTCAGTGGCGCCCAAGGGAATTTCGTGGATGGTACAATCCATCCCCCTTTGACTCAGCTTCTCTAAAATAAATAACTTAAAATGCTGGCAAAATATGGCAAAATATATGACAGACTATTAAAAATAATAAGACATAACCCTCCGATTCGAAAATCCTGGGCACGTCACTGGTTATGGCACCCACTTCTTTAAATCCAGCCTCTGAAACGCATAAGAACTTTTGGGGAGTCGCCATATTGCATTCACAACCTCCAGCGCCACCGTGCGGGAGGCAATGGAAATTCTACATGGTTATTAAAAACCTTGATTCTTACTCTCTCGAGTAATGTATAGCACATGTTTGTATCTTTTACCATGTTTTCACAATAATTATTTTTAATGTGCTCATTATTTTTGAATAACCCTGTATTTGATATCCTAGCGAACATACAAGCCATGTAAGATGCGAATCTAATAAACACGAATATATGATAAGACACACAGGTATATTTCTCAGATATCTTTAATGCACAATTAACCTGCTAAGTTGCAGAACAAATATTAATTATTTAAGTATTTTTGATGTGTTGTAATTATTATTGTATAGTAATTATAAGTAACGTGCATATATTGCAAATCATATTAGTTTTCATTCAGTTTAATAGTTACCAATTCTACAATATTTTAAAAGAAATTACATTTACAGTGCACATTTTGTTTTAAATTCAAACTTGAATATTTCGAATTGTTCGTTAAATGTAACAGGAGATTGTTTCCTTTTAAATTCCTATTGAAACCGATATGAAAAATCTTTAATTTATTTGCTCCCTTATGCAGACGTGTGTTTCTCCTTTGTAAACGATCGAATATGTTTTCCAACAACGAAACATTGCTTGCAGTTAGTGTATATATCTACGTCTATATATGTTTCTGTTTTTTGGCAGCATAGTCTTTAGAATGTTCAGGACATGTTTCCTTATTGCATGTCTTTCATAGCGTACCTCTCTGCAAACCTTATCAGCACGTCCTACAAGCGAACCATATTGTGAAGATAAGTGTTTAGGAGAACTACACCATTTCCTCGATTATTTGGTACTGAAATATTTGGGTGTAATTTTAGCGATGGCATTGCAGTTGGCCTCAGCACGTTCTTTAGTGGAAAATACAGAAGTTCTGCTTTTAGATCTCGCACATAGTCTTCTTCACAATAATTGGCACTGCACACTTGTATTCTTTTACATTTCGTCTACAGGCATGAATCCACTGTTTACTTACGCAATTAGCGGCTGGAAATCTATGACATTTTATGTCAGTTCTTTAGTTTTCTGGTTATAGTTTTCCTAGCTTGCTACAGCACAATTAGACATGATTGCAGTCGACAAGTACAAAAATACAATAAAAATAAATCGAACGGTACAAAATCAACAACCTGCTTGTTCCGATTTTCGCGACGTGTTAGCAGCTGAATGCGCACCGCACCAAACCCAATTCTTCCTAGATGACGAAATGCATCCACGGACGACTGCGCATTCGTACTGCACATAGCAACGAGCATCCCAAAACCCCGATCCTCCCAGATGACGTAATGCATACGGACTGCACATAGCAACGAGCACCCCCTGGGATCCACTAGTATTTCTCGGCAAATTGTCCATGACTATTTTCATTAATTTTTATTTTAATTCTTGAAGCTCTTATTGGGTCAAATAAAGTGCACAAACATGGTGATGGGCAATTTGCACTGTAATACTCATGGATCCCACTGTGCACACAATATACTAAAGTTTAAGCTACGTGTTATAAAGTATGATACACGTACCCAAAGTTTTTATAGGTGTGTCATATGTCTAGATAATCCACATTCGTATAGTTGACTAGAAAGAAGTATAAATTACCAGGATCAGTCACGTATGAATGTAAGTGAGTGACAGTTGTATACGATGTGAAAATCAGAAGTTGAGTGAGTTCATCTAGAATGAGTTAATAATATGTGTAGATACGTTATCCTGAAATAATGTTAAGAATTTAAATATGTTTAATTTATGCAAGTATCTAACCTAACCTTATGCAAGCACTTTGCCTACCCACATTAGACTATTGCGCTCTAGAATACACAAGCCCCGTTCAGTTCGCTGCACGTTTTACCTCTCTCTCCACTCGCGCGTCTAGTTGGTTCCACGGTGCAACACCAACTCCTCTACTTCGATCACATGGTGTCAAGTAGTGTATTTGGTGTCTGCACCGTTTTCACTACGTTCCGGTATGGTGTATGGCCATGTGGTGCGTGCTAACTAATCGAATGAACGTTTAAAGCAGCAGACAGGCATTTGTTGAGTCTTCTGAACTTGAACAATGCTATTCGTCTATTTGGGTGAACAACATTGCACCAGCCTGACACCGGGATCCACCTGCATTACACCTAGTGTCAAAAAGTGCAGGGAACTAGACATGGCTAATAATATCTCCCAGGACCTAAACTACAAACCTAAAAAAAATGGGAACAGTTGTTTACGTTTCGTGTTTAACCATTCGTATCCCCCTATTTAAATAAATTATCTTGGATAAACATCAACAAAAGAAGGAAATACTTAACACTCGCCTTTATGTACAAAATTCTTAAGAAAGGTTCTTAAAATACTTATCCAATAAGGTCTGTTCTCGTAGAACATGGGCCGAACACGATATCCACAAGAAAAGCAACCTACAAATCCCAAAACACAAAACATCCACCTGTAACAAGTCTAACAAGTCCTTCATTATTACAGGGATTAGGAAATGGAACAAACTTCCTGCACCATTGACTAACATTATTTGCCATCTGACTATTAAGAAAAAACTAAGAACTTACTATTGTCCCAACAATTAACCTATATTAATCTTAATTGCACCTGCACTAACATATCGTCCACTGAGAGCCGTTTAAAGTTTGACATGATATATTTCTTGGATCTTTCTCACCATTGCAACGCATTGCGCTGAAAGTTTTTATCATTGCAAAGTCTCATACAATGAAACCTCTTTAAAAAGAAGAGGTTCTTTGGTTAGGTATATATACTGTAATTAATTATTTAAATTTCAGAAAAAAACATTGCACGCAACACTAGCTTTGATTTGAGAGAGCCAGATCTATCTACCAGATAGAAAGAACACTGCATTCTGAAAACGAGATGGAGATGAAACAATTTAATTATACATTTGTCATTTGGTAGCAAAGTAAAATAATTAATTCATATTTTGGGAAATCAAACAACTACTTTGATTCCACTATTATTCAAATTTTTTGTCTGTTAACAACAAATGTAAGAACCGAAGACCAGTACAACTTCTAAACAACTCCCACAAGTGACTGAGGTTAGAATGCAAGTGGTTTATCTCATACTTGGATGGCGCTTGTGGTTGGTTGAGGAAATTGTCGTAAAGTTTCATTGGCTGTTGGAGTTCACATTCTCGTGGCTGCTTCCAAATTCTGCACATGAAACAAAATGACTCTCAATATATCAATATTGGTTGTATGTAGGCATCAAATGATAGCAGAGATGAAACAATTGCATCCTACATAGACCATAGCCAAAATATTTCGACGTTGCTAAGGAAGAGAACAATCAGTTGAAGGTTAGGTTAAGTGAGCTGGAAAAGGGAAATGCTAAAATATTGAACAAATTGCAGAGCAGGCTTAATAGAGTGGAGAACCTGTCTAAAAATGTAAAGGGTAAGAGAGATAACAGTTGGGAAATTGCAAAATTAGAACAGGCTATTGAGGAACTGGAGAAGAAGTATGAAAGGAACCAGGGGGAAATTAGCAAGTTAAAATTAGAAAATGGGAAACAGGCAGTTAAGCCTGAAATTCGGACCCACAGCACCCGTTATGCTTCCTTGGACTCTGACAGTGATTCCGGGGTAGAGCACAAAGTAAAATCCTAGAAAAAGGGCTACCATCAGGTTTGGGGACCTTGAAAAACTCCCCAAATTTAGTGCTGCAAGACCGGAGTACCTTACTTCGCAGTTCCTTGCCGACATTGAAGACTCACTTTGTTTGTTGGGTGTGCAGGAGGAAGATATCCTGTCCTACCTGCCAAAGTTGTTAGTTGCCAAGAATTGGTATCTGCAGGTGAAAGGGAATTTCAACAATTATTCAGATTTCAAGGTACTGCTTCTGTCCACGTATCAATCAGATACGTGGAAATCTACAGATTGAGCAAAGTCATGAACAGCAGGTACACAGACAGTAGTAAGGGCTCCATGCTCTCATATTTTTGGCAGTAGGTTAAATATTGTGTCACAGTCTAGCCAACGGGAGGACCAAAGGAGGTTCTAACCCAGATTCCCTCAGAACAGACAGAATAACTTTCAGGCTAGGCATCTCTGGGTACAGAAACCCAGGTTCGAACCCAGTCCCCCACAAGGGTCTGAAAATAACTTCCGCAGAGGTAAGGCAGAAATAACAGGGGCAGGCCTGAGTCATATTAAAATAAGGAAACAGGGGAGGTAGTAGCTTCCACTGTCGTAACGGGAGAGGAAACTCCCTGATATAAAGAGGCAACAATCAGGCTAACCAGGGTCGGAATACCACCTATGCACAAGTGGTGGCAGCGGATCGGACCCGAGCATCCGAACAAAGTTCTGCTTTGAATCCAAATAGTACACGTTTAGAACTGGTAACCAGTCCACAAGATCTTTAAATGACTAAACAGAAGGTAGGCAACGGGGAAGCTCAATTGATACCGATGATAGAGAAACAGAAGTTAAACAATTGGTGAATGATGATGATAAAGTTGAAATTTGTAGGGTGGATCTAAATTTTTGTGAAGGTTGTGAAGATATTGAGGAATATTATAGTACAAAGAACCTTTCATTGCCAATAAATATAAGAAACAAAGTAAAATGTAGTTCATTTGTTAATGTAAGCTTCAATAAGAAGGAATGTAGATTCCGGGGCAGAAATTTCTGTAATGGCTGAGAGTGTTTGGAGAGAAATAACTAGTGAAATCTCAAGACCTACCTTGCTTAATACTGATAATATAATACTCATAGATTATAGTGGGAAAAAGAGACAAAAATTACTGGGGAAATTTATTACAGATTTGAAGGGGTAAGGAAGTAACCGTACAGTTTTTAATAGTTAAGGAACTGCCACCAAGAATTTTGATTGGGTTGGATTTACTTTTTGCACTAGACGCTAAGCTAGACCTGAAGGAAAGAGAGTTGTTACTAAACACAGAACAAGGAAGTAAAGTAGTACCTTTGTTACAATTACCACTTGCCGAGGGCACTCAAGATTTAGATAATCCTTGTAACCAAGTACACAAGCAACCTAGGAATACAGTACCGGAAAGGAAATACTAATTGTAATACACAGGTCACATCTGAATAACTTTTTCAAAAAGCACAGGATGCTGAAATTCTAAATCCTTCAGAAAAGGATATACTTTTAGACACATTATTAGAGTTTAATGACCTTTTTGATGATAAGCCTGGATGTTGTAATAAGAATGTACACAAAATGGAGGTATATACCACAGAACCTTTGTGGCGAAGACGTATCCGATACCGTATAACTATAAGTCTCAAGTGAGGGAGCATTTAGAGAAAATTTTCGAGTGGGGAATTAGAGAACCTAGTGAATCATATCACCTCAACCCCCTGGTGGTAATACCGAAAGCTAATGGGTCGCTACGCATTTGCACTGATATGCGTAATGTTAACTTACACCAAAAACTCATTCAAACCAGGTCTATCAGGATAGATGAAACCTTGCAGGGTTTCCAATGCAAGAAGTGCATCACTATGATAGACATGTTTTCAGGTTTCTACCAGATTTTGATTACGGAAGAATCTTAACCTCTTACAGCATTTAGTTTTGATGGTAAATTGTACCAGTATAAAAGGTGAGTCTTCGGTTCTTCAAATGGAGTGAAAGCTTTCACTAAAGCTGTGAATAGAACACTAGGGGATACACTTTCAGATACAGTAATAATTTATATTGATGATTTGAGTATTAGGACAGAAATTTTTGAGGAACACATAGAACTCTTACAAGACGTATTTTCAAAGATTAGAGCTGCTAACAGGACCTTCAAATTGAAAAAAGTTTATCTTGCAAGGAAAAATAAATTATTTAGGTCATACTATTGATCAGAAAGGTATTCACATAAATCAAGATAGGATACAGTTAATAATTGAACTTCCTAGACCCAGAACTACAAAACAGCTGAAGAAAATTTTAGGTGCTTTTGGCTGTTTAAGAAAATTTGTTCACAGTTATTCACAAATTTGAAAACCATTAACAGACTTGCTTAAGAAAGACAAAAAGTAAGAGTGGGTAGAAAGGAAGAAAAAAGTTTCATATCTATGAAGGATGCCATAGCCAGAGATGCTACGTTATACCATCCTAACATGCAAAAGGAATCTTGCATACAGACCGATTCGAGTGGAATTGGCATAGGGGGATATCTATCTCGTGTCATCTATTATGTAAGTAGAACCGTACCATGCCCTGTTCGATTAAGAAATATTGACCATGGCAGACCTTGTCAGCTCCTTGCTCAGAAATGTGATGGATAAGCTTTCTACAGGAAATGGTAAGAACACTGGCCTTTGGCAAGAGGTGACGAGAGGCCAAGCGAGGGTTTAAATAGGTGCGCATGAGAGCGACACGAGGTCTTTTAATCTGGAATCATCGGAGAAGCAGGAGCTACTGGTCTTATTTCTAAACCGAACAGGGTAAGCTAGTCTACACCCATTCTGCCATTTGCATTGCTCACTTCAGTCTAGAAACGAATCATGAGTCTACTTTAATGAATAGTTACATATTTGTACCTGCCCGTTCAGGGCTGTCTCTACCATCAACTAGTACTAATAGTACAACCCTATTTAAGATCCCCGCGTTCAGAGGAACGCTACGTGGTTTGAGATGCGCGGGGTTTTTCATCCATTTTTACGGAAATGTGATGAAAAATTAGAGCAACGTGGTTCTTTTGGAAATGAAAGCGTCATGCCTTGTTTTTAATAAACAGACATGAAAATTGAAAGGGTAGGCTGCGGAATTTTTTCATTTATTTCACTCTGAAATAAATGAAAATCGAAATGCATTAATATCGTGTTAGACTTGTTTCTTCGCGGAATCTTTTTCCTAATGGGGGGTTAATTTTTTTTAAATAAGGTAGGTCACCATTGTTAGTAATGCCTTATGTCATTTACTGAGTTGGAGGACGAGCTTGATACCACATTGGATAGGCTCATCATTCTCGCCAATAATGCTGTTGGTCCGTCTTTTGATGTGGAGGGCCTACCTTGTGCCTCATCCACCCCAATCAGAAGTCCTCCATTAAGTAGAAGTCGCGCACGCGCGCAGGCTCACTTTCAAATTGAGAATCGTCCCACAGTTCTTGTGGACCCACCCACCATGGCTCAACTACCATTTGTTCATCCCTTCCTGTTCGAGAGCATTCAGTTTCAGGGTGCCTCGGGGGAGGATGTTTCTAAATTCATAGACCGTTTCGAAAGTTAGGCGATTCTGAACAAATGGGACGAGACGAAAAAACGGCAATTATTCCCGGCGTTGTTATGTGGCCCAGCCCTCCGCTGGTTTAATGCAATTAGCCAGCAACCAGGCGTCAATTTAGTCAGCTATGAGGACGTCAAGAAAAAAACTTATTGAAGAATTCACAGGCTCCCTTGATCAGCTGCAGATCGAGGAGCAGATCAGATATCGGTTCCACAGGGACGATGAACCGGTATCATCTTATGTTAGGGACAAGCAGACCCTCTTGTTTAAGATGGACCCTAACATGGCTGTGAATAAGCAGCTTAAATACATAAACGCAGGTCTTCAACCGGAATTTATCAGGGAGATATACAAAAAACAATATAATTCAGTTCCGGAGCTTTTGAAAGACCTCAAGGAATATGAAAAGGCAAAGTTCCTTATGCGCCGTAGAACGGTGCAAGAGCTCTTGCATTCGGCTCAAAAGGAAACTCTTTTTCCGTCTCCTGCTGAGTTGCGCATTCCTCACCAGAACCCCGTAGTTAGCACTACGGCGGTTGCTCCGGAATCAGCACCTCGGGCAAATCAAGACATGACTAATCAGCTGCAAGGCTTGCAAGCTGAATTGGACCTTGTCAAAAGACAACAAACGTCTCTCCCAACTTCAGAACCGTCCGCTGTAGAAGCTTTGGCTAAGCGGGTTAGCAACCTAGCGTTAAAAGTCGAGGAAGTTATACAGTCACACGATCACGAAAATTTTCAAACTGTAGGCCAAAATTATCAAAGGGGTAATTTTAATCACAATCGTGGTTCAAACAACAGACGAGGCTTTCAGGGCAGGGGAAGTAGAGGCTACCGTTCAAACAACGGCCGGTTTCAAAATCGTTCCAATTTTCAGCGTGGCCGGGGGCGAGGTTCACCAGCCCCCCGCGGTCGTCCCGATCAAGGTGACCGGAGTGGCCAACAACTTTGTTATAAATGTGGTTTTCCTAATCACCACTAAGAATTTTGTCTTCAAAATCCAGAAGATTTAAACGCCAATTAACCGCAAGTAATGGAGACATACCTGCGGGCAGTAAAAAGATTTTAGTCTCTACTTTCCCGTCTGAAGATCTCATTTATGTACATGCCAATGTAAATGGGGAACGTCAAAGGTTTATTGTCGATTGTGGTAGCCAAATAAGTGTAACAAGTGATAAGGGTATTCCTGCCCATGCTAGGAGGTTTAAAATCAACACTCTAGTTAAAGGTGTCACGAATAATTGTTTAATAATTAAAGAAATTGTACTTTTAGATTTTTCTCTAAATGGCTTTACATTTAGGCACCCCTTCAGGGTGATACAAGATTTTGGTCATAATACCATCCTTGGTAATGATTTTCTCAAAGCCCAAAATGCAACTTTAGATTTTGAAAGCAATAAATTGGCTTTGAGCAGATTTGGCACTCCCCCACGCAACCGCATTCGGTTTGAATCGAAGAAAGCTTTTGATGTTTCCGTTAAATTGGCAGGTTTGCTGGTACATACTGTTGAACCTGAATATGTGGCTTCTAAACGAATTGTTGTGAAACCAAGATCACATTTGTGCATCCCTTTAGAATTAGTCAATACAGCAAATCAAAATTTAACTTTACTTGAGCCGGATGCAAATTTTCAGGCTAAATCTGGCATAATGGTACCAAGGTCGATACTCAACCCTGCCACACAACTTGTTTGGGTATCCAACCCTTTGAATTATAGAATTGTAATTCGCAAAGGTACTCGGATCGGTGGCGCAGAATCTTGTGAGTTGGCAACGGTGGATCAGGAAAATAGTTCTGTAACAGTTAATTTAACAAAGGAAGAATCAGAAAACGACGATATCCCACAAGTGGATATATCCAAATTTGACATTAATCCTCAATTGGAGGAACATGAGAAAAATCAACTTTTAGAGCTTTTGTTAAAATACAAAAATGTTTTCAGTTGGTCCGAGAATGACATGGGCCTTGCCACCAATTACAAACACAGGATAAAGCTTTCTGATCCTACTCCGTTCCATAAGCAGCAATATCCGATCCCGGTACATTTGCGAGCAGAGATAAAGAAACAAATTGAGACTTTGAAAAAACAGGGAATAATCCGGGATAGTTCAAGTCCTTATAACTCACCAGTTATTCTTGTGAAAAAGCGTGACGGAAGTTACCGTTTTATTCAAGACGGTCGCTTTTTGAATAAACGCTCTGTGTTCGATGCGATGGCCATGCCTTCCATTCAGTCTATCTTGCACGATATGGGGGGAAAGCAGTACTATTCTAGTGCCGATTTACGTTCAGGATTCTTTCAGATACCATTAACCGAAGACAGTAAACAGTACACAGCCTTCTCTATTCCCAACCTAGGTCATTTTGAATTTAAAGTTTTAAGTCAGGGTCATATTACTTCGCCAGCAGCGATGAATCGAACACTTCAATTGGCTTGTAGCGGAATGCAAAGTGATAACTTCGCCTTCTATATGGATGATTTATTTACCTGGGGCCATACCTTTAATGAAATGTTGACAACACTGGAAAAATTGTTTCAGTGTCTACAAAACGCTGGCTTGAAAATTTCTCCACACAAATGTAAATTTGGTTATTTTGAGATACTCGCCTTTGGACATTTGGTGGGGCGTTATGGCCTACGCTTGAGTGACCGTATTATTTCTTCCATTAAGACTTACCGCACCCCCTCCACCACAAAACAAGTTAAACGATTTTTAGGTTTATGTTCATATGTCCGTAGATACGTCCCATCCTTTTCAGAGAAGGCACAACCTCTCCAGTCCCTTTTGGGCAAAGGCAAAAAAATTGTATGGGGGGAGGACCAAGAAACAGCTATTACAAACTTAAAACACGCCTTAATAACTGCCCCAGTTTTGCTACCCTATGACCCTTCTAAAGAAACACGCGTCTACTGTGATGCAAGTCTGAAAGGCCTTGGTGCTATTTTAACACAGCCAAATGCAAATAATGATTTCCTTCCTGTAGCATATGCAAGTCGAACACTCAAAAAAGGGGAAGAAAAATTGTCCATCATGGAACTAGAACTATCAGCGGTTCTGTATGCCCTCAAAACCTTTAGGTTTTATTTAATTGGGAAACATTTCGAAATTGTAACAGATAATAAAGCAGTCAGTTATTTGCGTACCACCCGTAATTTGAGTTCGAAGCTCTCGCGGTGGAATGCAGAGCTTGATTCATACGACTTCACGGTCGTTCATTGTAAATCTACACAAAATATTTCCGACGCTATTAGCAGGGAATCAACCAACCCCCCGGACGACGAATCGCCAGAATTGGGCGAACCTCGTATATTTCTCCTCCAGGATGAATCAATAGATGTGGGAAAACACCAGCGCGACGACTAATTTTTTTCAGAAATCATAAAAGTTTTGGAGGGGGCAGATGACGCCCAATCCCCCTTCGAAAGACAGGCTTTTTATTATGTGCTGGAAAATGGTCTTTTATACAGGGACCATAAGATGGGTGGGGGAAGTAAGAAATTACTTTGTATACCTAAGTCCTTACGTAATACTGTAGTAGAACAATTACATTCTCACCCGTGTGGTGGTGGTCATTTAGGGTTTACTAAAACATATTACAATGCGCTCAATCGCATATATTTTCCCTATATGAAACGTTTTATACAGGACAAATGTCGCCAGTGCCTATCTTGTCAAACAAACATGTGCCCTACAGGGCTGCCACAAGGTGAACTCCAGACCTTTCCAAGCTGTCGCCCTTTTGAACGCCTAGCTATAGATTTCGCGGGACCGTTCCCTCCCAGTGGCTCAAATAAATGTAAATATATTTTATCATGCATGGACTTTGGTACCCGATATATGATTGCTGCTCCTGTGGTCGATACCACTACTCAAACGGCTGCTAACTTTCTCTACGAGCACATAATATTAAGATTTGGTTGTCCAAAAATTATCAACTCTGACAGGGGGGTTCATTTAATTCCTCTGTATTTAAAGAACTTAGTGCTAAACTCGGTATTCAGTTAAAATTTTTTACTGCGTATCACCATAATACTTCCGGTTTAGAGAAACGAGGTATCGGTATTTTGCAAAGTATAATTAAGCATTTTGTAACCCCGAAACATGATGACTGGATTACCTATCTACAACCAGCTGTGTTTACGTATAATGTTACACGCGGCGACTCCAGTCGTTTTAGTCCGTTTTACCTCATGCATGGGTTCGAAGCCCGTCTGCCCTGGGAAAGTATGCTTCACGAAGATCCCTGCGAAAATAGTGCGAACACGGACAAACTTGAAAGGCTAAACAAGGCACGAGACGCGGCTCAAGAAAATTTACGTAAACGATTTGAGTCCCAAAAGAAGTATTATAACAGACGTCATCAAGCAACAAGTTACGCTCCTGGTGAATTGGTATTATTATATAACCCCACTCAGAAGGCAAAAACGGCTAAGTGCTTTTCAGGTGTTTATTTTGGGCCCGCGGTAATAGTAAGAAAGGAAAATATCAATGCCTATTTAGTGGAATATGAAAATAAGCGCGGCAAGATTGTGTCCGATTTAGTGGCTGTACAAAGTTTAAAACGCTATCACCGCCCTTCAGGGGGTGAGGAAGAAACGAATATCGTATCTCTTCAAGAGGAAGATTTCGAACCAGTAACCGCCCATACGTAGCCCAAAGCACATGTCGTAATTGTTTACTTTCTGTGTGGACCTTATTTTTATAATTTTTATATTTTATTTTAATTTTATTTTCGTTCCATTTCCCTAAAAGTATCAATACGTCAATTCGTTTTCTCGCCAAACGTATAAAACCTAATGTACGCACCATTGCTGTTTTCTCGTAGATGTAAAACTATTTTGTTAGGCAATTGCATGTTTTATATATGAATTTATTTATAAACACGCTCTGAAATATATGTGCATTTTTTCCATCCATGCATGAGTTATAAAAAGAATTAAATATGTTGTCAGTGAGCTCACTTAGTTAATTAAAGAAACGAAAGTGCGGCACGAGCGTTATCTAGTGTATATTTGTCTTTTCTATTGTGTATATTAAACCTACCGGTAGTATGTGAAAAGACCCGTTATTATAGTTAATAACGTAAGAAATGTTAATGTCCCCGTGACATTTAGCTTTAAATAAAGAAAGAAGTCTGCGTAAGCCGACTAAAATGAAGCAGAGAACCAAGTTCTCATTTAGACCATGTAATTTGTGCTAATAATAAGCAAGGTGTGAAGTTTCATACGTTTGACGAGATATTTTTTATCTATTTTCAGTTAAAATTATTCCTGGCCGACAGTTTGACTTTATCTTCTTGACCCCTCCTTGAATAATTCCTATTTACATTGCACTAATTGCATTGTTTCTAAAAACTAACTAAAATACCCGAGAAAATTTTAAGTTAAATTTATTTTGTGTAAAAATATGTGATTTATCAAATTTATTGATTTGATATTTATTGGCCGAAAAGTAATTCATTTATTCTCAATAATAACTAAAAATAACAGTTGTGGTCATTTTAGGAAGTTTAGGTTCAATAATTGCTACATATTTCAACAAGATGCAGTTTTTCCTATATTTATTAATTTTAATTGCATTTATCTCTCATGTCAATTCCCTATCCTTCAAGGAAGTGGTCATAAGATCTTTCCAATACCCGTACATCATTTGTTCAGTAATTACGTTAACACTAGTTTTTATTTGTATGTTAATTCTTGCCTTCATTTGTTGTCAGCGAAGATGTAAAAAGTTAAAAGTTTTGGAAAATAATTGCCCAATGGAAATGGAACGAGTAAATATGTCTTCAAGTGTACAATTTTTAAATATATCCCAGTCGGATAGCGACTCTTGGCACAGTGGTCCCACCCAACCCGTTACATGTCGAAATCTTGAGTCAGTTTTTACCTTTCAAGACCCCTTTTATGACCAAGCAGATACTCCCAACGTAATTATCCCACTTGAAATTCCTCCCGTCCGTCTAGATACATTTAATGTTGCATGTCAAACTCTTAATCCATTAAAGTTAGATGATGTTAACACCTCATCTCGCTCTGTTCAAACTAATCCTGTTCAAGTAAAAAGAGTTAAAGGAATTACGGTGAAAACACAAAACGTAGATGTGTCTCGAACCGACGACCCCCAGCCCCACTCTGAACCAATTGTCCCTTTCATTCAAAACATGTTTTATGACGACATATAATCAAGCTGCTTTTCCACGCACTCCCCTAGCCGTTATGCAACCGAGTTCGTACTAGCCTGGGGCGCCGAGCAAGCTTCCCCCCTTCTTTTTATTTTCCTCCGGTTCTGTCTCGATGAAATCCAGGTACATCAAGAACCAAAAGTTCATGAAAGGTACTCTCTTCCTCTTCCTATTTGCTCCTTGGCACCGCCTCTCTCGTTACCAGTCCTAAGTTTCTATCGTCGTGTTCCTCGCAGAGAAAGAACACGTTCCTGTTATTGGTCATCACTCACGAGCCATCCAGAACGGCCGCTATATACTTTTCCCCTTCCCCCTTTTTCCCCCCCGACTCAGATCACACATCCAGCAGAGATGAACGATGTCTTTAGCTAGACTCCTCGAGTTCCTGCTTTATGCTGAATTGCATTTCCCTCGCAGTTATCTTTCGTCGAGGCCACTTCGGTGCGCAGTTTCTACTCCACATTCGAGTTAGCGGAGGAAACATATCTTATTTCAGTCTCGGAGAGAGAGAATTTGATGACACCTTTCTTTGTTGTGGATGAACTTTACACTCAGCTGGCTTCGGCAATGAAATTCCTAGTCTCCAAACGAGGTGTGAATAATAGCCTCTTCAAGGGCGCTTATTTATGCGACGTTTTTCTCGTTCCTTCAGAATTTTCAAAAGTTTCCCGAATGAAATTTAATTACTTCTTACAGATTAATTTCATGTTAATCTTCGTAAAGTAGGTAATAGCGAGTAATTGTGCTTATATCTTAATTTCCCACACGTCATAGACTTTAGTTGAAGCAATATCATACGAAGGGAACGTGATAGCCAAGAAATGTTTTCTAAATCAATAACCCAGATTAGTTCCAGTTTTAAATTTACATTTTTACCTAAGAGAGACAAATGCGCCCCCCCTTATTTGGCGACGGTTTCAGCCCGGTCCAGGCAACCTCCTAGGGTCTCACCCGGGATGTTTCTACCTTGTCAATTATGACTTATCCACTCATTATTTTCATATTTTGTTACAAACTCCAAATTTACTTCGTAACGCTATTTCTCCCGTTTATCGGACTATAAATGTTGGCACTTTTGTTGATAATAAATGGTTCCGGGTTAAGGTTCCCCAATTATATAAAATGGAACATAATGGTCAAACCCAAATCGTGGAAATTCTTGATAGTCATTGTAAATTTAATTCCTTTATTTACGTTTGTATTCATACGGAACTTTCAATTCACGATAATATAAAATGTTTAACAAATATTCTATTTCATAATTCCACTATTTCCTGCTCCACAGAAATAAAATCCAACGTCGGGGGCCACCTCACGAAAGTTCGCACTCGAACAGGAGTGATAGTTTCCGGCACAGGCAAATTCCTCCAATCACAAACTTTAAACGGCAATTTAAATACACACAAAACAATAACAGTGTCTGAAGGAACATCCTTTTTCTGTAATTATAAGAATTTTGATCAATTGATTTTTGATGATGAAATCATCCACACTCGTAGAGTTTTAGATACAGAAATAGCTATTCGAGCAATTTCTCCACTTTTTAATACCTCTGTAAATTTTTCAAATGTAATTCTTCCTGATTGGACTGACTTTCGTCTGGCCATGGAGAAATTAAATCAGTCAATCGCGAACGAACCCAAATTTCATGAAATATTTTTGTCCCATTTTCCCGTTACTATTATCCTATTACTAATTTGGAACTTCATTTTAACTGTTTATTTATGCTATACGTCAGGCGTATGCAAGCGCAAACCAACCTTGACTAGTGAGCTTTAACAGTGCGTCACTATGTCGCCTTGATTTATTCATCCATTTTATTATGTACCTTTCGTAATTAATGATCTTAACGTCATTGGAGCCATGTCATTTACTCTTTTATTATATCTTAGTGATCCCGAATTTACTTGTGGCTAGGTCCGTTTTAACGGTTGTGACGTTACCAAATTTTGGGTTAATTATTTTTTTTCGTCAGTTCCTCATTTTTTACAATGCTTTGACACTTCTGACATGATATTAATGGATTTCGTCGGGTTCACTTTCTGATACCAGGGGATATATTTTATACCATCTACATATTACTTTTATATATTTATCAATATTTAATCCTACATATTTTCGTTTATTTTATAGTGCCATGTCATAACTTTAGTTTTATATTGCACATTATTTTATATTTGGGAGAAGCCAGGGGCTATATATATATATATATATATATAATTTAGTCAATATATACATATATTACTTTTGATGAAGTCAGATTTTCATTTTAATGGTGTTCCAGTGTTAAGGCTTCAAATGACATTTTCCGCCTTTTATTTTCTTTAGCCTTCATTCAAACTTTGTTTTATAATTTATATCACTTATTGGGCAGTTTATTTTATTTTAGTTTACTTATCTTTACTCATGATTTTCACTTGCCTATAGAAGACGATTACTTTACACATTTTTTATATATTCTCAATATTGAATGACTGAGAGCAATGTAGTTTTCCCATGTCCAACCTGTTTCCTCCCCTGTTCGGGAATTCCACGAGTTCAAGGAATTTCGAAAGTAGTCCAGCGATTTTTTTGAGGCCGGAAGAAGAACGCATTCCTGAAGGCTTTGGAGCTCACCAGCCTCCTTTGGTTTTCAGCGGTGTATGTCACGTAGCAGCACCGAAAATCCTATTCCGAGTGACATCCCAGGATCGGAACAGCGTCAGAAACATCAGAAGAAATGTCATCTTACAGAGCAAACCCCCCCCCCCCACGACTCTAACCCCCTTAAGAAGAAGCATGAACATCTTTCATGTACATCGTCCCCTTTTGCTCTGTAAGGCCAGGCAGTGTATTTCACCACATATTGGAACTTACCGGGTACAGTCAAGGACCCAAATGTGTTGAGACCCACCCCTGTGGATCAGCAACCTGCCAGCCACCTGTGAACAGTTTCATCCTACCAGTGGCCATATTTACTGTTCCCCTTCTTGGAGTGATTGCAGCACGGTACACCTTCCGTTTTCGCATGCAACCAGCGTACGAAATGTGTCGCCATTCGATGTGTGCCGGAAATATTCAATGGCGTCTGCTGTGAACTTTCGGGGGCCTATCCTAACATTCCCCCCCCAGTGTCCGCCATTGAACAACGCATATTTTGGGGCGTGGAAACGCTACTTGGAGTGGCTTTCCATGGACTACCCTCTGTTCGCCCGCCCCACGGCCAACGTCTTTTCATCTGACCTTTGCTGAACAGTATTCCTGAACTTTCCACACCGGGATTCGAATCCGGTCCCCCAGTGCAATTGTGATCGGTCAAGGACCATGTATGTCCCGGAACAGTGCTTCGTACCCCAGGACTCCGGGGTTTGAGTGTATTTGGATTGCCCTGCCTTTTGATTTCTCAGGTCATAGTGTGCACACATAGTGTGCTACGAACGTCAGTGAAAACATAATCTTCATCTATTTTTTTTAATCTTCGTGTGGTTGTGCGCAGTCCAGTGGAGATTGGTGTTTACCACGGTCTTTTTGCTCTCGCCTCGAACTGTCATCCTGATGAGGCGGAATATTGCGAGCATGCGGCCTTAAGGTTTCTCACGGATTACGTTCGGTGCTTAGTTAGCACTTGTTCAGAAGACATTCGCATGTATCGCGTTACAATGCAGTGTGTTGAACTTTCCGCTGACTCCACGGACCTCCGAACAACACTTTATATCGCATGTTGACCAACCGTCAGCATTGTTGATTACGAAAGACTCTTCCAGCGTGTGGCTAATGAAAACAAAAGACTCTCTTTCAGCATTCAAGCTTGAGCTTAATTCTGTTCCATTTAATTTTCGGTGAAGGGTCTCCGACATTTTTTTTTTATTATTTTATTTTATGTAACCTTTTTTTCATGTAATAAACAAAAACCTTTTAAATTTTGGTGAATGGCAGAAGGTTCAATTTTAACTTTTAATGATTACAATTTCAATTTTGGAAATTGTCTCGCAAGAGGGGGTGTCGTACCATGCCCTGTTCGATTAAAATATTGACCCTGGCAGACCTTGTCAGCTCCTTGCTCAGAAATGTGATGGATAAGCTTTCTACAGGAAATGGTAAGAACACTGGCCTTTGGCAAGAGGTGACGAGAGGCCAAGCGAGGGTTTAAATAGGTGCGCATGAGAGCGACACGAGGTCTTTTAATCTGGAATCATCGGAGAAGCAGGAGCTACTGGTCTTATTTCTAAACCGAACAGGGTAAGCTAGTCTACACCCATTCTGCCATTTGCATTGCTCACTTCAGTCTAGAAACGAATCATGAGTCTATTTTAATGAATAGTTAGATATTTGTACTAATAGTACATCCCTATTTAAGATCCCCGCGTTCAGAGGAACGCTACGGAACATTGAGACCATATAAAGAAAAGTACACCATTACTAAACTTGAGTGTTTGAGTATAATTTTTTTATTTCTAAATTTAGACAATATGTTGCTGGTACTAAATTTACAGTCATTTGTGATCACCATGCTTTACAGTGGTTATATAGCTAAAAAAAATTGGAATTCTAGGACGACCAAATGGTCTTTACAGTTACAAGCTTACCACTTTCAAGTTTACTTCTGTAAGGGCAAAGAAAATGGTCTGGCAGATCTGCTAAGCAGAACATTTGAAAATAAGGAAACTGAAAACTTACATATAAATGCCACAAGTGAACCGTTCCGTAACGAGATACTTGACTTTTTCCGTTGACTTCGTAGCTGCGGAGCACGGAAAGACCCATACTTCTTCCTATCATACAGTTTTTGGATGGTACACTCAAAGAAAATTCAACCAGGTCTAGAAATTAGTTTAAATTCTACAAAATTTTGCCAAATAACTTGTTAGTCACTAGAGATTATCATTTTTTGAATGAATGGAAGCTTTGCATACCCGAATCATGTGTACCAGTATTTCTTAGAGCTTACCATATCCTTAAATTTCAGGAATCTCGGCAGAAAATTGTGCTAAAATGAAAAACAACACTATTGAGAAAAAACACACCTAAAAATCGAGGTCCCTATTTATCAATAATGCTGATATGTACAGGGTGATTTTTTATGGCACAATTTGTTTTGTGTATAGATAGTAGAAAATTCAAGAACTGAAAAATGCCGTAGAAGCAGAAATATTCAATGGCTCTGTCCGAAATGCACAAAGTAGATACTTGAAGTATGGTCTTGACGGAAGTGACGTCACCTAGTACAGTTCGAGAGCGTCAAGAACAGAAGCACACAAGTACGCAGATCGCAGCATAGATGGTTGGTGACTAGGTCACGTGATATCTACACTCGTTGTTCATTTGTTTAAAATCGCGGAGATAGAAAACCAGCAAGCAACACGGGTTAAATATACGTTATGAGTCAGCTAGTTGTTGGTTAAAGTGCTTCTAATGTGTGGAAATGTATGTGTAAGAACATTTGAAAATGTTATGTGATAGATACGTGATATCTATTAACCTATTTTCCTTTACAGGTATATAAGAAATAATAAGTTATGTCAGCGTTTCGTTAAAAAAAACACAACAACTGTTGAATTTTTATAGTGCCTAAAATAACCTATATAAAACCTTGTTAGAACCTATTTTAGGTTTATGCACCTGAATGAAGCCCTTTTTTAGATTTTTATATAATTTTAAAAGTACTACAGGATTTTTATGTCACACAGAGCCATTTACTTTGTTTTGCCACGAAAAAAATTAATGACGAACATGTTTCAAACGTACTCTTTGCCATTTCCCTTCCTCCAAGTGCATGGTGATTTTTCAAAGGTCTAAATAAAGCAAAATGTCTGGTGCCCCTGTTTACCTGTATAACCCAAAGTGGTCTGATCTGTGTTGTCTTGCTCACTTTCACGTCACTTCGATGCTTTGTGGCATTCACGCTTTGCAAACTAACATTTCAGGATTGATGTTTGCACCCCTAACATGATTTTGTTGAATTATTATATTTATTATTTTTTGTCCTCACAGACAAAATTGTGGAGATTGATTGTGGATAACAAAAAAGTATTTTTGCCTAACTATAGACTATGGCGAAGAGTGGATTTCAATAGCAAATTTCTAATGGTAAGTTATGCCATCACCGTAGGGTTAGGCAACACATATAACGTTATGCAAGATAGTGTGTATTTCAGGATATAGGTGTCCCAATTTAATTGCCAGTGACTATACCTAATCAGCATTATGTAGGTTTGATAATGGTGTTTTCAGGAAGAAGAATGTTGGGGAAAGTGGTGAGAACCATATTCGAAGGTATCGTTGCATTGTAGCGGCGACCACACGTATCATTCCACAAAACACGACGAAAACATCACGAGTGAAGTGTACCTCCGTATGCTCAGAGACATTTTTCAGATTTTGCAAAATTTTCGACATTGTCCTCGCATAAATGATTTTTTTTTTCCTTGGTGGAGAGAGGCAGGCTCCTGAAGTCTGCAGACCACAATATTTGTTAATTTTGGTTTTTTTAACAATTGATACAAGGGACAAATCAATTTCTGTTAATCCCTGTCCCAACTTTTTCCAACTGCAGTCGTGATTCGGAAAGTCCTGTTTTTTCGTTAACTTACATTCAGACATGTTCTTCATTATAAGAATCATTGCTAACACGTGTCCTTTGACTTACAAATATATTAATTTCTAAACATAGAATTACCATGCCTGTTCAATGGCGATGGTACAAAAAAACTAAAGGGGAATTTGAAAACATTGTTAATTTTCCGAATACAGTACAATTTGAATACTTCGGACAATTGAATATAAACAAGATGTACTACCAAGCTGTACCCGGTAACAACCTATGTCTGTAAGGGACTGTGTTGCTAATGTCCGGCCGAAGGTTCTATCGATCAGTTGATTTTTTTCAATTGCTTTGGATCATAATATTTCAACTCTACAATTGTACATCTAGCTTTATTTGCAATACTAGCATAGTGTTGGCCGTTATGACAAATTTCGGATCTTCTCTTTCTTTCATATTTTCGAATCTGCACCCCTTCAGCCCCCCAAAATTCATGGGGGGTTGGTTTACATGAATGGTTTACAACCAATTTTCTGTGTTATTTATACGTATAATTGCACTACTTGGGTTAAGCATTGATCAAAATATGGCGCGACCTACTAGGGTCACTGACTGTGACGCTTTAATACAATTTTATTAACATCATTAAACTCAACACATAGCATAATATTACCAGCAGCATCAAACTCAACACACATTATTCAATTACCAACATCATCAAACTCAACACACAGCATTAAATTATGCACAGCACCAAACTAAGTTCCATGCATACTTTCAAATCCCCAAACTTCATGAAAATCTGAGATGGTCAGGTTGGGAGCTATGTAGATTTTATATGGAATGACTCTCATGTAAATTGTTTACAGTAATGATATAAGTTGTACTTGTTAGTGAGGTTATTGGGAATATAATCAAAATGTCCATCAGCTATTCATTGATTTAAAAAAAGCATATGATTCGGTCAAAAGAGATAAATTATATAATATGTTAGTAGAGTTTGGAATACCTAAGAAGCTTGATAGTATGATAAAAATATGCACCAGTGAAACAGAAAGTAAAATTCGTGTGGGTATTAATATGTCTGACAAATTTACAATTCATGATGGGTTAAAACAAGTAGATGCATTATCTCCATTGCTCTTTAATTTTGCCTTAGAATATGCTGTTAGGAAGGTAAAAGAAACTAAAGAAGGACTAAAATTAAATGGTGTGACTCAGTTGTTAGCATATGCAGATGATGTAGACTTACTGGGGGATGATATGAATACAATTAAGAATAATGCTAAAATATTTT
This sequence comes from Lepisma saccharinum, assembly GCF_977018435.1. Classification (NCBI taxonomy): domain Eukaryota; kingdom Metazoa; phylum Arthropoda; class Insecta; order Zygentoma; family Lepismatidae; genus Lepisma; species Lepisma saccharinum. The sequence goes on along the minus strand of NC_139238.1, from coordinate 87,398,139 downwards.
TCAAAACTGCTAAAGAGATAGGTTTGGAATTAACAAAGAGAAAACTAAATATATGCTTACAGGCCGAAACCAAGTGTTAGGTAATAATCAAAATCTAATTATTGATAACAACTCGTTTGAACCAGTTTCCAAATTCAAATACTTAGGAGTAATATTAACAAGTCAAAATTATATTAAAGAGGAAATAAAAGTTAGCTTAATTAATTACTTCTCCCTTCATAAACTTTTATCTTCTCGTTTAATATCTAAGAAACTCAAAGTTAAAATATACAAAACGGTAATTTTGCCTGTAGTATTATATGGGTGTGAAACTTGGTCCCTTACATTGAAAGAGGAACATAAATTGAGAGTATTTGAAAGTAAGATCCTTAGGAAAATATTTGGACCTAAAGGGATGAGGAGACGGTGAGTGGAGAAGGTTACATAATTTAGAACTACATAATTTGTATTCATGTCCAGATATTATTAGAATAATTAAATCAAGAAGACTTAGGTGGGCAGGCCATGTGGCACGAATGGGAGAGGAAAGAGGAGTTTACAGGATTCTTGTTGGAAAACCTGATGGTAAGAGACCTGTAGGAAGGGCAAGACGAAGATGGAGGGACAACGTTGAGATGGACCTAAAGGAAATCGGTAGGGATGGAAAGAGTATATAGATCTTGCTCAAGATAGGGAAAGATGGAAGGCCTGTGTTGCTGCAGCCATGAACCTTCGGGTTTGAGAAGGCATGAGAGTTAGTTATTTAGTTAGTTAGAAAACTAATAAAAAATCATTACAAAATAATATTGGTTACATTTAAAGATTTGTGGTTTGCATTTCTGATTTTAAAAAGAATCTTAGCATATTTTAGAATAATTCAAATTTGACTTTGTATCTGAGGAACATCTTTATAAACGTACGACAACTACCACTTTGGGAAATAGAAAATTCCAGCAGTGTGTTGCAAGAATGTAAGCCTAGAAGCAATGTCTGCTATTAGACAGGGCGTGGAGGCAGTTGCCCTCACATTTTTTGCCGGTTTTGCCCCCGCAAGAGAGAGTTAACTGTCCTAGCCCCCCTCCATCCCGTTTAGGCATTCAATCACCGCCGCTGCCAGGAAGTCATGAAGTCAAAGATAAAATATGGTTAAGGATAATAATTAAAATAAATAGTATGCAGCACGATGTTACCAGTAGAAAACTTTGTAATTTAAATATATTCAAATCAGCTTGCAAGAAGAAAAAATCTTTGGGAACTGTGTATTACACATTATCGTGACCAGCCATACCCGGAAAACCTATCCTAAGCATTTCCCAACTATAAATTGGGTTAACAACCTGCCTGAAGAGGAGAAGCCTACGAGAACGCCAAGGATGGAGATCGGGTCGGGAGAGCGCGACAGTGCCGGACGGGGAGAATCGTCTAGAGGGCCGTGGGGCCCAAGCCAGGGCCTGTCCAGAGGCGAGACACCTCAGGCCAGCCAGCGGGACCAGCGTCCAGGCTATCCTGAGATAAGTAACTGCCCTTTTATGGTGCTAATTCTTTCGCCCTTAGCTTCTCCTTGTATTATTTTATTGGAGTGCTTACTAAATAAAACTCAGTCAATTAACTATACAATTTGTGTTACGTTAATTACTTACTCTACATCTTCGTCCTACCCTCAAATACAGAGGGTGAAATCCGATACGGCTAAGATTTTAACGTCCCAGCCCTGGGACAGACCTTAGCTCGTTACGTTATTCTAATTAAAACGTACAAATTATTTATAAAACGCTACTTATATCTCAGAGAGAAAAATAAATAGAATGTAACATTGCTAGATTATGTTTAGCTTGAACAGAGAATGTCATGTGCCGCGTTGAATGGAGACATCTATTTTCAGCCCTCATCTGAAAATCTTCGATAGGAACAAGGATCAGTAACACCTTGTATATTTTTCTCCCCTCATTTCGACCCTTTCTTATTTATTGTTATTGAGTGTTAAAATGTCGCTCCGACTTCTGACCTGAAAGAGCTTAGTGTGAGAAGTGTGGTGTTTGCTTATAACAAGTATAATTTTAAATAGGTGCTCCACCACATTCTCCTCGTTAAATTAACAAGGAGTTTTGCGTCAGCCTGCTCCTGACGCTCGGCTCTAGACGTCGAACAAAGTAAATCCGGCAACGCTGCTTCCCCTAGTGGAAGAACCTTGTAACTCAAGGGAGAAAGCCACGGCTACGGGCGAGGTTTTCTCCCGAGAGAATAGCAGTTGCAGCTCCGGCATACGTACAATAAGGAGCTTCCTTCTCCTTGCTCGAACACTGGCGAAGGTGATCGGAACCAGGTCGACACATGAATGTGACTGATGGCTGGACATGGAATAATTAGGTATAATAATTTAACTCATTTTGGTTGTGTTAGAGTTAATGACCGGTCACTTCTTTACTTCATTATGATTTTTAGTAACAGTTTTGAATTATCCATTTTGTGCATTGAATCTTAGTTCGTTTATTCCATGCCAACCACAGGCCAGTTAAAAATTCATCACCTTGATGTTGAGAGTATTTTCAAAAGAACAGAAAGTTTCCGATCACCTGAACCGTGCAAATGCCATTGTATTTATTTAATATGTGTGTTCATCGTCATAATTTTTAATGGTACGTATGGTTGAAGGCATTATTCATTACTCATGTGAGTTTTATTATATTCTACGGATAGCTATATTTATGAAGAGATATTTGTTAGTTGTGGGGAAAATGTATAATTGTACGGGGAATAGTTTGTTAAAATGAATGGCCACAAAGTTGAAGTTCGACGTTTCTAATTGTTCTTATTTTGTTGTTTAAGCATTCCATCTTGTTTTGTACATATTGAGATTGTTTCCGTTTTCGTGGCTAGACGGCCACGAACACGGAAACCAATATCTAATCGGGACTACCAAAGAAAAAGGGGAAGAATGCTGTATGTTGGGGATTGGGTGCTCGTGATCCAGGTTAATTTGTGAGTCGGCATAAGGGGGGCAAATTTGTTATATATGTGGTCATAGCTCGGTATGATGAATGATAATTTTGCCACAGAGGTAATAAATGGTATGGAGTAAAAAGAGAAAATGGTTGCGGGCTTGTGTATTTTTTTACAGGGCTAGTTTTTTACATTTACCCCCTTTTTTTTGCTCTAATTTTGGCCAACGCTGATGTGAAGTGGTCGTGGACTTCGTGGTATAACAACACCTATTTAGTATTTTTTTTTTGCTTCCAAAATTTTGCCACTTGTTTCTATGTCGCGACCACTTCACAGAAGATGGTTTATTTCGAACTTATTATCTAAATGCTTTCTCCAATAATTGTTAGTGGTATTATTCTACTACTGTTGGTGCAGCTGCTGCTGCTCCTACTATTAATAATAATAATATTGAGTATTACTAGTAATAAGTTAAGCATTTATAGGAATCCATTTTGAGGATCGTATTTATCAAAAGGTACTACATAAGCCATTTTACTAGACTTGCACAAAAAACATGTAATTATCCAGATTTACCTTCTCGTCGCTACATTGGAAGCTGTCGTGTATGCACACAGACTAATGCGCACGCGTTTTACACATATCATTATTTGAAATATAAAGAGACCACTAGTTAACGTGTAATAATAGATTTATTTGGTATGGTCAATAAATAACCGGATTAATGCCGTGAAAGAGCAAAATAAAGTGACAGAGCGACGAAACTTACGGGATATTTAGGTCAGGCTGGGGTACGCCACATGTCTGCGAGATGAGTTCCATACCGCGTCGCTAGGTGGCAGCTTTGGCAGGGAAGGGAATTTGTGTATGTGCAATTTGCCTCCAAGGCGCCAGTCTAGCGGCAGGAATAAGAACTCCCAACTTAACAAAACATACACGCACAAACTGTTTTTGCGTTACTCGGTGAATCTGGACTGGTTTCATTAACGTAAGTTTAATAGTTTACTTGCAATACATTTTTGTAACTCCTCAAGTACTTAGGAAACACCCGGTAATTTACCTTTACTTTTTCTGAACTTTGAGACTTCTAAAAAAAAATATGTGTACGGCAACAATGAACACTGACGAAAGGAAGTCGAGAATACACGACACATACACACACAAGCACACACTTGGACAATTTTTAGTTGTATGTAATTTTCAACAACATTTCGAAGGTTTGTGTTCCCTATTATTAATCGTGAATTTTGTGCTTCCATTTGCAATTTATCATGATTTTATGTGTGGAAATTTCAGGTCCCTATCCCTAAGAGTAAATACAGCGATGTCATTAAAGGGGATTCGGGGGCACTGGCCCCTAAGAAATTTCTATATGACACACTAATTATCCGTGACTTATACAGTATATATTAAAATTACTATGAGATATTAAAAAACTTAATGTGGCAATACAATATGTGCATTATGTAAACAATCTGTAATTTATAGGCATAGTAGTGTATGAATATTTGTCCTCCAAAATAAATATAGGGGTGTAAGGGGTGGCCTTACTAGAAGGCACCAAAAAGTCAATCTCACTTTTCCCTTTTCCGTAGTACACCCGATTAGTGCTATGCTGCAGGCCAAGGAGGCTCTGGCGCCAGAACGTACTGCGCGTATAATCCCCCGTGGGACGTATGTTGCGTGCTGCCCATATGCGTTTATGATTGTCCCTTTATCGATCTCACCTTGTCACCATTCATCCTCATCGGCGCGAATGTTCAAAAGTGGCAGAAAAGCGACATAAAATAAATTAGATCAAATGAAACACATCTACGTACATCCACGAGTAAAATACATTTCCCAAGAAAGTGACAAAAACGAACAAAATAAAATTCCACATTTCATCAACAAAATTTAATACAAATATGATGATATCATTAGAATCAAGTATACAAGTTCAATATCACTATTATGATATTTCCAACACATAAATACATTGTAAACTAGATGGTAACGCTGCAAAAGTTTCATTTTACGAGTGTTAAGAAGACAACGCAATTATTCTATTCGTCCCAGACCATTCTAAAGTTCTTTCTTTTTTATCCAGTAAGAACTCTCATTTTTCCTTCAAGGTTGAGGTGGAGCTCCTTTAGAGAAGTAAACGGGGAATATTTGAAGACCAAAGAGTTGAAGAAAATTGTCTTCTATTTGCTTCAGTGTATGCGAAGGAAGAGAGTACTGAACATGATCCGCAATGCCTGCAGGATCCGGTGAATTATCCCAAGTCAGTGTGGAACTTACAATGCTAAAAGCAGATAAGTAATTTTCTTCAAAAATCACGGATACAGAATAAATCAGATAATCAATTTGTTGTCATCTTGTTTCTCTCATCAAAAATTACGACATATACAGTATGTCCCAAAATGATTATCGGGGTTTCAAGTAGTTGGAACATTGCAACAGACAAAAGTAAATGCATACAGTATATCGTACATGTACGATAAGAACGGCTGTGGAAGTTTGCTACCCTGAGCGCTTATCATTTGTTTCCCATCAGTCACAGCGTCGTAGGTGTGTTACAAGATGGTGACTCCCGTGCAGAAGTAATTTTGTGTCGTTGAATTTGCAAGGTGTCGATCTGCTGGTGCGAGCTTTTCGATGGCGATTTGGAAGTGATCCTCCGTCTGATAACAGCATTCGTCGACGGTTTAATAAGTTACAAACAACTGCAAAGGGAAGAGTTCTGAATGTCCAAGTGTGTCGAACGAAAGCGTCGAGAAGTATTGGACTACCGGTGCTCATTTGAACATTCATAAGGTACACGATAAAAACTTGTTGAGTTGCTTACTCCCATATAAGCTTTGTCCTTGTACCCCACATACAAGTGAAATTAAATGACTGTGAAACGCCAATAATCATTTTGGGATACGCTGTATTTGTACACAGGAATAAAGTAGGCTCTGCAAAAAATCTTTAGATAGGATGCAAATTCATACAGTAAATATTTACGTATACATTTTTCAGCGAAAAATGCAGGCTCGAGCAGAACTCGAACCCGGGTCTCTGGCATACCGTGCCATTGCTCTTCCACTTCTTTTATTTAAAGGAATACCCCTAAGCGGTAGTATTCCCCGTTTTTAACTTATTATTCTCAGTTTTTCGTTTCTCTGTTTTTCTCAATTTTCAGTTTTCATAATTTTGGACAAACACAAATACCCATGCCTAACCTGGGACTCGAACCCGGAACCCTTGGCGTCGTAGCGCGCTGTGCTAACCACTCCGCCACGAAGGTCGACATACCACTGAGCTACCGAGCCGGCATTTTTCACTGAAACATTTCTACGTAGTACATCTCCTGCGTGTGCCTATCTAATTAACATCTCTACTCTGGGAGAAACCAGGCAACGTCGAAGTCTACCGTGTTTCAAAGGCAACGAATCCCGTTGCGGTTGCACTGGCAGAGACGATTCCACGCAGGTGAAACAGCAACAGCGAAGAATCAGGCGAGGGCACGCCGGCTCGGTAGCTCAGTGTCAAAAAAAGGAAAGAAATATAGAATAAATAAAATAAAAAATGAAAAAGTGGTATAGGAATGGCACGATATGCAGAGATCCGGGTTCGAGTCCTGCTCGAGCCTGCATTTTTCGCTGAAAAAATTATATGTAGTACACGCGTGCCTAATATTCAATAGTAAATATTTAGTTTTCAAATTTGATTTATTTAACATTACTTTCTTGTCTTTATCTAAACCAAATTTTACGTGGCAGAATGACTTTAAACCTAACGTTTATATGTATAGGTGTACACACCGAGGTTGACTTTTGCACACTTCCCAAAATAAAAAAGTACCTTCATTTCCATGCTTTCGAAAGTTAAAAAAACGTACAATCACTGATATTATATTGAACTCTTATAAAACTTACAGTATGGATTGTATCCAACTTGTTATCAAGAAAAAATAATGATTTCTTATTGTTGGCTAAAGAGACATGAAAGATATGAAGTTAATTGAAGGTTTTTTACTTCCCTATTCCTACTTTCACAAGAAGAAGAATATGATTCAATCTTCCATTCAACAGTAATGTTTTCCTCTAGTTGTAGTCAATAATATAATAATAATCTTAATACTAGGTACAGTACTATTGCTAACAGTAATAATAATAATAATTATTATCTCGAATGATCTGAGTGGGAAACAGGCATAGTAGTCCAATTAAGCCGGTTGACCAACCTCTTGTGAGGAGCTGAAGTGAGGAGCTCGCCTTAATGGATTTCTATCGTAAGGCATGAGCTCTATTTGATAGCGCAGTGTTGCTAGCTCCTTACTCGAAAAAATCACCAAGGTTTTTGGTCTAACCTAACCTAAAACAAGGAGCTGGCAACCTTTTTCTCGCAGTGTTGCCAGCTTCTCACTCGAAAAAATCACCAAGGTTTTTGGTTTAACCTAACCTAAAGCAAGGGACTGGCAACTTTTTTCTTGCAGTGTTGGCAACACTACACCCGAAAGTAAAGCTCGGTGGGGCTTGCTTTAATGGTTTGCTCTTGTAAGGCATAACCCCCCCCCCCTATTTTCGGACGCAGTATTACCAACATCTTACTCGAAAAAAAATCACCAAGGTTTTTGGTCTAACCTAGCCTAAAGCAAGAAGCTGGCAACCTTGCTTGAGGCTTGTTTTACAGTGCATAAAGCAAGGTTGCCAACCTACTGGTACTTTTGCCATAGCCTTTTACAAAAAAGAGAGAGGAGAGAGAGAGGGAAGAGTTAAACAACCGACAGCCTACCTACAGCTTTTTTTTCTTGGTCTAACCTAGCCTAAAGCAAGGAGCTGGCAACTTTGCTTGAGGCTTGCCTTACAGTGCATAAAGCAATTTTTGCCAACCTACATGTACTAAACAAAGAGAGCCGGCACTGCCGTAAAAGAGAGAGATGGATGGATGGGAACACTGCACGGGTTCAACGTCATCAAATAAAAATCGCCTTAATGGTTTTTTCTTGTAAGGCATGATCTCTATTTTCTCGCAGTGCTGCCAACTCCTACCTACACTTTTTTTTAGTTGGCAAGGGGCTAGAGAGAGAGAAAAATTTATAGCTGGGAACAGTAATGAGCGAATGTGCCATATCGTAATTTTCCAACTCCCGGGGGCCAATGTTTGTATATCGCGACCTTTGTAAACCTCTCTCTCTCGGGGAAACGATGTGCCACACACACACACACACACGCACACGCGCGCGCGCGCGCGTATGTATTATAACACAAACAAACAAACAAAATAATAATTGTTGTTTTTTAGGATGCCTGGCCCCTAACCCCGCCAGGGTGCGTGGTGCCCAACCCAAAAAGGTTCTAACGGCTACGGCTCTAGATAACCGCACCTCTGTAGGGTTTCACGTGTTTTTTTTTTTCCCCAAACTTCCATGAAACCCTACAGAGGACCTCCGTAATGCATGCAACGTGTACTAACGACTCTAGTGTTATTTGATGTTGTGATATTTTTGGATATAGAGTTTTATTGTGAGATATAGATAAAAATAATTATGTTTATTATAATATTTTCTTGATGAAGATGGAGAATATGTGCGTGTTACAAATAAAGTTGCATGCTTTTTTTCTAGTGTGTGTGTATGTGTTTTTGATGTTTCGACAGCATCTGAAACGATAAAAAAGAAATTTTATTGTTAATTTTCACGTGTAAAAAAACAACAACAAAATTTTTGTGCAAATTTTCTGATTGTCTCGTGCTATAGTGCAAAAAAGATATTGTAACTGATAACTAATAAAATTGACATTTGTAACTGATCTGAACTAGTGAAATTCGTATTGTGCCATTGTAACTGATTGTGCTAGTGCAGAAAATTTCTTATTGTGCAAGGAAAGATGTTAAAAAACTTGTTAAAACTGCTCTGTGACCCTCTCGTTCTTCACGTCGTAGGCGAAGGACTTCTCTGCAATCAGGATGACACTGCATAGGGTATCCTCGGGCAAGGCATCGTGGAACTCGCAGACGACCTTGATGTTGGTTCGATCGTTGACCACAACCTTTTTTCTCTTAGATGTGTTGATGACGGTCATGGGTCTCCGTGCTTTGAACTCGCTGGGCGTGTAGTACATGTCCACGCTTCCCTCGGTCACGCGTTTGTAAGCCGAGAACGCTTCGTAAAGTTTGAGGTAATCGTTTTTGGTCACGTCGAGGTTGTAATTCTCGCGCGGGAACACTTCGTTGCGCCCATTCTTCAGATAAACGTTCTTGATCTTGCAGTCGTCGAACTTGCTGGAATCTTTTTCCTGATTCTTGTCCCTCCCGGTCTGAAAAAGCACTACGACGAAATCTGGCATGTCGAACTGTATGTTGTTGAACTGCGTCGTCACGTCGAATTCCATGTGACTTCCCGACGCCATCTTCTGCACGCACTGGTAACCGTGAAAGTGAATCGGCACCTGCGGACTTTTCAAGATCTCCGCTTTGTACTTGAGGGCGTAGTTCGTTTCGTATTCCACCACCGGCATTCTCAATTCCATGCTTCGGATGACGCACTTGGCTGCTTCGGGTAATGTGTTGGCTATCGGCGTGGTGCCGTCCGGACCCAAAGTAGCGTATCGCATCAGTGCGTCGTTGTCGTTGGCCGCTCTTCGAAACGTGATCCTCAGTCCTCCCTTCCACATGATCTCCTTGTAGTCCGAGAAGAAACCCGGCAGCAGACGCATGGGAAAGAGCACCGTGTGACTTCTCGTCGATATTTTGGTCCCGGCTTCGAATCCCCCGGCCTGGTAGTACGCTGCGTCCGTTTTGGATAATTTCAACGTTCCCACTGCCGTCGACGTGATGCCTGGATAATCTATTCTGTCGATGACGGTGTTGTGTTTCCTCACCTCCACCTGCGAGAACAGGTGAGGCACGAAGTTGTCCACGAGTATCAAGTTTGCTGCTGCGGGAAACGCGTCTCCGCTTTCCTTCTTCACCACGTCGAATTGAAGGTAGAGGTCCGCTCTGTGAGGATGAACGAACCCATCGCCTACGTCCACGTCGTATTCGATCTCCCTGTTCGCCTCGTTGAGATTGGCGAACGTGCGACGGTTGGGAGGGAAAGATTGCAATTCGTAACTTTCGATTTGCTCCATTTTACATGTATGGTTATTTATTATACGTTGATCTCCACGATGGCCGTCGTAGTGGCACCTGCGAAATCCACCACGTCTCCTTTCTCGTTCGTCACCACCAACTCTATGTCGTCTATGCGGTTGCGACATACTGGAAAATAGATCGGCGAAGAGGGCGTGTAGATGATCGGTTCCATGAACTCGGAACTTGGTTTGAACGTGGCTATGATTCCCGTCTGCTTGTGACTTCCTAACAATCCGTCCGAAGATTTCGTGATCATTCCTTCGGCCACGTTACAGTGTACGTTCAGAGTCTCTATGGCCAAGAATTTAGGAATGTTGGTTGCTACGTGCTTGATGCCAGCTTCGAGTTTGGTGTCGTTCTCGAAACCTAAAAGTTCTCCCATGGTGCCCAGGTCCACGGTCTCCGTCGCGGATAGGATTTCCACTCTGTGCGTGACCGAATTTTGAGAAAGGTATGTGCCTTTGGGTAATTGAGCTTGCAAAGTGGAAAGATTGTATTGTCCTGGCGTGACGACGATGTGTTCGCTTCCGACGCTAATTTTGTTGTTGTGCTGTGTGACGTTAGGTATGAGGTACATGCTGTAGAATGCACGCAGAGCCACGGATTTAGGATAGACGATGTCGTCGTGCAGCGTGAGTTTTAAGATCGATGATTCGCTCGTGAGATGGAACACGCCCATCCTAGTGATGCTGTTTGAGGTTCCACAATGCTTTCTGGAAATCCTCGATCGTAGGGTTATTTATTTTAGAGAGAAACGCGAGCACGGAGAGGCAGAGATGACCGCAGTTCACGTCTCCGAAATTTTGAATGCGTTCGTCGTTGTAGTATATGGAGGTTTTGTTCGTTTTCAGATAATGAATTAAATTTGTAGGTGGAACACCTCCGAAAGAATCGAAAACGAATGCTTTATCATTATCGTTTTTGTGGTAACATATCCAATGCGTGCCTGGATTTTCTTGACCGTCCAAGTTGACTACTCCGCATTCTCTTCTTTTGACGCTTGAAGGTAACGAGTCGGACATGAAAACTCCTCTGAAGTGTTTGATTTGTAACGGTTCGATCAGAGATTCAATGTCTCGGTTGGTGAGTGCTTCTGTTTCTTTTTTTTAAACTTTTTCATCACGCCCTTTCCTCCTTTCTTCTCCATGGCCAGGTTGTGACGTTTCTGTTCTTCCAATTCCGCCTTGTTCTTCTTCGAGTCGATGACGGTTTTCGCGATGGCGGCACTTCCGCCGGCCAAACTTCCAACGGCCCCCAATGCTGCCAGGATGGGCGGGATGCTGAATATGAAACCTCCGATCTTTTGCTGTTTCCGCGAACGCTGCAATCTTTTCAATTGAGGTGTGCTGAGCAGCAATTTCATTCCGTGTCCTTTCGACAAGCAAGAACGTTTCTTCTCGCGTTGTTTCTTGGTGAGTAACCCATCGAGGGTACCTAGATTTTTTAGATTGGAGTATGGTATCTGGTACACGACACCCTTGGGCTTCATGTTGATGCTCTATGTGTTATTTTCACGGTATGTTATTTATATATATATTCTGAGATTTTTTCTTGTGTAGTTTTTTTACGGTATGTTATTTATATATTTTCAAGGCCTCGCAGTCGTTACACAAATTCTATTACGTGCTTCGTTTTCTTGCCAAGAAGTTCCTTTGTCCCCTTGTACACGATTCGAGTTTTGTTCTCGATTAAAATAGATAGCTTCTCGTCGGATAACATGTTAGCGTATCGATCTGGTAAAAATAGACTGTATTGTGCGTTGAGCAACAGGCGTACCTTGGGACCATACTGGGTAGAAACGATTGAACCGGAAGTTATCGTGTAAGGTTTGTCGACTTCCAATTCCTGAATTTTTACATACTCGACTGACAAATTTAGCATTTGTTTTAATGCTTGGAGATCACTTATTTTTTCAGTCGTCATATCAAAGAAAAATTTCAAAGTGTTAGAGAGAAATTTAATTGTTTTTTTCACGATGTGTGTTATTTATATACCGAAGATTATTTTTTTTCACGATGTGTGTTATTTATATATCAAGTTTTTTTGACAAGTATATATATTATTATTTTTTTAACAGAGGAAGAAAGTCCGTGCTTCGGAAAACGCGATGATGTGCGTAATGATATCTTCCTTCTCCTGCATAGACTTGTACCAATCTACTGTGTACCGTCTTCTTCCCTGCATCGCCTCGTGCAGTTCGTCCGACCTCTCGTTCAATTTTTCCCCTGCAGCCGAAAGCAGAATGTTGAGATCACCGCACCTCAGGCCGCTGATCTCCCGAAGATGGTCCTTGAGAACCATTTCACAAGGGATGTGAAATTCCGGCGTTGTTCTTGCTATGATTACAAGTTTATTAACATCTCCGTTAACTACTTTTTTGAATATTTTAGATAGTAGCTCGGGTGGCAAATCAGTTATACGAGACATGTTGTTTTTTTTACTGTATGTTATTTATATACCCCACCCCAATTTTTGTTTCGTGTTCATGGCGATGGTGGTACCCAGTGCGGCGACCCGTTCACCCAGCGATGCGTCTCTGCTCACGAACCTTTCGAAAGCTACATGTTCCAACTTTCTGTCTGCTTCGTGACGTGCGTCCAGATCCGTCTGCGTGGTGTTGTAGGCGATGTCGTGATCTTTGCATGCCGCGTCCAACGGATTCACACCCTTGTCTCCTCTCTCCAATCTTTTCTCGAGTTTGGTACCCGGTCCGCAGTACTGGTAGCCAGGTAAATGCATCTCAAAAGGTAACTTGTTGATGATGTCGTTCACGAGTCCCTTTCCTTCGGCCACGTTCCAAAATTTCGGAGGCAGTGTGTTGATGATTTTGATCAGGTAACCTATGCCCTTGTCGTCGTTCACGATGAAGTTGGAAAGTTTCGTGCTGATCATGTCCACGATGCCAACCTTCTCGTTGTAGAAATTACGATTGCCTGCATTCTCTTCGCCGGCTATCACCAACAATCGGTCCACGAGTTTCCTAACGTCGTCCACCCAAACGAATTCTTTGGGTAACGTGTTGTAGCGTTTGACGCCGCTGCCTGTTTTGACCTGGTTCCAAATCGGTTTGATGAGATTCCTGTACTTCTCGCCGCTGCTCGATTTCACCCTATTCTGCGAGGCGTCGTTGTTCTGGTACAAGGCATCCGTCATGATCAGAATTTCCTTGTAACTTTGGTAATCTTCGTCGGTGTAATCTTTCGGCTGCTTTTTGGCGACGAGTTCCCACAGTCCCACCGTACCCGGATACCTGTTCCAACTATCCTTGTCGCCTAAATTGACTTTAATGTCGTTGCCTTCGAAGGTCACCTTCGATTTCCCAATCTTCCACACCACACCGCCGCCTTCGCTGGTTTCCATGCTGGGATACAATCCGAACACTTCATCCTTGTCGAATTTCCCCGTACTCAGGTAGTCTCGTGCCAAAGGTCCCAACTCGATTTTATCCGAAGACGACGTGCTGCCTATGGCTCGACGTCGTGCCGGTGCATCCTTCAGTTCGAACGGCGTCGAAGGAATGCTCGAAATGGGCGTGGGTACGGCGTAACTTTTAGCTGCGAGCGGTACGAGTTCATTAATCAAATTTTTATTTTGTTCCGTGACACTTTTAATTTCTTTACCTAGACCGCTGATGGCATCGATCACGGGTTGATCCTGACGTTTCTTCTCTTCGTAGAATCCGCGATTCTCGGATTTCCAACCTTTGAAGCGTTTCGCGAGGTAATCGCGAAGCTTGAGATTTTCGACTTCGATTTTTCGTTTTGTCATGACGTTATTTATATACGTCGTTTCTCACAACGTTGCAACGTTTAGAAAGACGTTGATTTTGTTTCTGTATTTTCCGTCGTTGGGTTTCCTCGTCATGTCGATAGTCGCGAATCCGAAATCGTCACCGTTCCAGCAAGTAGAGCAGCCTTCCGAAAATTGATTGTAGTTCATGTCTCCGCCTACGTAGTCATCGTACGCATGCTTGAGGTTGGTGTGATCTTGACGAAACAAACATATGAAATTAGCGTTGTCGCGCACTAACTGTTTTGGAATTTTGGAAAACGTTTGAGCTAGGTAAAAACAATCCATTCCTTTGTGACGACCTTGCGTGAAAAAGTTGCGAATTTCATTTTGATTTTCCAGGATGGCGTCGTCGAACACAACAACTGAATTTTCACGACAATCGTCGAGTGGTTTTATTTCCGAGGCGAACGTTGCAATGTCCAGACCATCGTACAGTTTCATCAGTTGCTGGTATTTGGATTGCTCCAAACTTTTCGAGAACACGTACAGGTGCCTGTTCTTCCAATTTAACCAATTCGGTGCGAGGAGAAAATTGTCCACGAGCAGTGTCGTTTTCCCACACCCCGAAGGACCTACGATCAGACAGCGGATGCTGTCGGGAAGCAACTCGCCGTTCTTTTTTTTTCTCGTTTGACTTTCCGGATCCGGTAGACGCTTCACCACGTTCCACGTACTCACAAGATCACTTCGTTCGCGTCGATCCAACTCTTTTCTGGAAGTCCCAGCCATTTGACAAACAGTTTGTCACCTTTCCTACGCAATACTTTCTCGATGAGGTACGTGTCGGGGTGTTTTGTTTTAGAGAGTTCCTCTTCGTAAAATCTTCCTTTCAAAATCTCGTCGCTACTATCTTTTATTATATACGTGTGTCGGTTTCCAGGTAGAACTCGAACCACCGTAAAAAGTTCCGTGCTCCAATTTTTTGTGAATCCCTTCTCGAAGGTGCGTTTGAATTTGCTGATCCTCACCTGGTCTCCAATTTTGTATTTAGCTTTTTTTGTCGTGGGTGTGTACTTTGGACAGTAAACGGTAGAAATTAAACGCTGCTCGTCGGACTTGGTAACGTCGGCTGCCTTCATCCCTATCGTTCTGTGCCGTGTGTGATTATAGGTGTCGACGAGTTCCGGCAGGATGTCGACCCATTTGTAATTTCCCCGAAGCGTGAATCGTTTCCACATGTGTGTTTTCAAGGTTCGATTAAATCTTTCCACGATGCTGGCTTTGATGTGACTGAAGGTCGAATAATGTCGAATCTTGTGTTTTTGAATAAATTTTTGGAATACGGCGTTGTAAAATTCTTTACCGTTGTCCGTTTGCAGAAACCGTGGTCGTCTGCCACCGCTTTCGCGAAAAATTAATTTGAATGCTTCCGTGACGCATGTCCCTGTTTTGGCTTTCAAAGGTAGAGCCCATGCGAATTTCGAAAACGTGTCTATGACGGTGAGAAGGTGCTTGTTGCCCTTGTTCAATTTATGCACGTTTTTCAAATTGCCGCTACTCATCTCCACGAGGTCACTTTGCCAGAGGTCGTCGATGCCCTTGGTTACCACAGCCAAACGTTCGTAGTTACGGCGTGCAGGTTCATGCAATTCTTCGACGATGGCTTGCCTAGACATTTTTTTTAGAGATTACGTTTCAAGAGAAGCACAAGCGTGATGGGATTCAAAGAGGGTGGCACTTCGCTCGTGTTTTGAATGATCAGCTTATCGCCGGCACTCACGTCGAAAACGGTGAGATCTTCGTCTTCGTGTATTTCATATATGTTGCGCGTTTCGTTCCAACGTGCCAGAGGAATGTTTCCTGCTTTCTGGACACCACGATTCGATATTAAAGTCATGGTAGGAACGCTAGCTTTTCTACCGTGAGACCAGTACGAAAATTCGTTTATCTGAATCGTGCCATCGAGGAGAAACTTGTAGTACGGATGATAAGGATGCAACATGTACAGTTTGTTACCTTCGACGAACGTGGAGATTCTCTGTTGATTGGGTACGCTGTTGATTTCGATGGCTTGCAGAAAATGCAGTTTAGCGAATTTAGTGTCGACGCCGAGCAGATTACTGTGAACTTGTCCGAGTTTATTTTCGATGGGCAGCAAATGCTCGATGATGGTATCCGTTACGGTAGAAAACGACGGTTTGATTTTCACTTCCACGTTCAACTGCTTGTAGTTTTCGTTGAGTTCTTGCAACTTGGCACCGAAAGAGGCCAGCGTCGATTCCTGCGTGGATTCCAGCACTCCAACTTGATCTCTGATGTTGACGACAATATTCTGAAGGTTCTCGACTTGATTCAATTTCGAGCTCTTCTCGGTAAGATCGTTCACGATGCTTCGCATCTCTGTAAACTGCGTGTGAAGATCGGCGACGCTCTGCGAAGTGGGCAGCGTCGACACCAGCGAACTAATTTCGTCTCGAATCTGTTCCACGTTCGCCGTTTCCGTTTCTAGTCGTTTCAGCATTCGAGATATGTTTCTTTTCAAAGCGTGCAATTCTTTGGAGGTGGGGAGATTGGCCACTTTACTCTCGAGATCGCTCAATGAGCTTTTGATGTCGCTCGATTCGGATAGTGCCGTCACCGCCGTTTTCAATTTTTCCAAATCTTCGCTCGAAGGCACGCTCGTCCGTAACGATTCCAAGTCACCCTGTATGTTGTCGAGTACGTGATGAAAATGAGCAAGATTCGTTTCGACGTTTAAATTTTCTAAATATTCGATCTTCTGCTGAACCGTGCTCAACGTGTCTTGAATGCTCGTCAACGCTCTCGCTTCAGCGTGAATATTTTTAATTTCTTCGTTGATCAATTCCAAAGACGCCTGAAGCGTAGCGATGGTGGTTTGAATGTGTTCGAAATCTTGATAGGCCTCCAATTGAATTTTTATGTTCGCGACGCTTTTACCGATGACCTGCAGTTCGTCCGACGATGGTAGGTTCGTCATTGTATCTTCCAAAGTCTGCAACTTGGATTTAATTTCTTCCAACGTGCTGGTGAATTCTTCTTGTAATTTGGAAACGACGACATGCAAGCGTTCTGCGTCTATATCGTTCACCACGGTTTGAAGTTCAGAGAAATTCTTTTCTATTGCGGAAGTTCGTTCTTCGATTTCGAGTTTCAATTTTTCCAAATCTTCATTTTTCGATTGAAATTGCTGTAATTTGGCCAAATCATTTTGAAGCGAATCCACGCTCAACTGTATATTTTGAACGTTGTCGTAAGAAGGTACGTCGACATAATTTTTTATCAGCGTTTTCAGTTCGGAATCGATTTTCAGAATGGGGTCGAGACATTGCGTTTGGAGCGTAGCGATTTCCGACTCTAAACTTTTGTTTAAGGTTTCCTGCAAAGCGATCAAATCGGTCCTCAACTTCTTAACTCGAATGTCCAACATGAGAATCTCTTCTGCGTGGTCTACACGCTTGGTGTTGCCGAAAATGTCGTTAGGCATTTTTGGTTAACGGTTATTTATAATAGGATAGACGATTCGTAATTCTACGAAGAGAGGAATAAGTTTGTCGTAATCTCCGAGGAGTTCCATGTAAAGATAATCTCCTGCGGACACATCGTACGTAATGTTAGAAAGCATCTTGTCGTGCTTGATTCGAAAAATGTTCTTGCCGGTAGAAATTTTGATTTCGCCTGCGTTTTCCGGATTCACGGTGATTTGAAGTTTCCCGTCGATCGGAATTTCGTAGAAATGTAAATTGTTATTAAAAACATAAAACATCTTGCCCACATCGTCTCCCACATGGTTTCCATAATGATCTGTTTTTTGAAACCGAACAAATTCATAGGCATGCTGGTTATTTAAGAATACAGTCAAAGTTTTTTGTAATGACAGTCAATGTTTTTTTTTGTAATAACTAACAACATGATTTTTTTTTGTTTTGTTTTGTTTTTATGAATCTTCTGTTGAAGATGGGCATATGTTGCAGGTTTTGCTTTCTGCTAAGCGATAGTGCCCCCACGGCAATGTGTGAATACCACACTCGAGGACGCACCTCTTGTCGTCGTTGGGATCCAGCGCAATTTTTCTAACTTTGTTTGTGGTCAACACATGGTCGACGCTCTGGATGCGCTGTTCTTCTCTTAGAACCGACGACCTGGTCTTGAGGCAATCGACAAAGTCCTCGAATGCGAGATGCTCCCGAACCACCTGTCTGCCGACACCCTTGGCCTTCTTGGTAACGCTGCCCTCGGCTTTGATGGCATAGGCCTTGGCGCGAAGACCTGCAAACTCGAGAATTACATCACCGTCCTTCTCGTCTTTGAGTTTGCCAGGTACTTTTTTGTTTCGGGGCAGGATGCCGTACTGGTTCGGCTGGGGATAGCCCGAGGTGTCGAAGAGGTTAACCAAAGCTGGTGCCGTGACTATATCCCTGTATACATCGGCTGAGTGGACGTGGTACACCAAGCTGTCCGTGTCCGTGTAGAGAAGCGAGATGTTGTGGCTATAATATGGACGTAATATGTCGTAGTACGTCTCGAACATGTGCAGCTTGCTCAGGTCTAATACTGAGGCACCAACATAAATTGGCTTGTCGAGCCTCACCTCACTCTTCCTCATATGCACCAGAGCAAGCTGCTCATTATAAATGGTCCTCGATTTAAATAATGGGTTTGCTACGAGCCTGCGACATTGTGCTTTCCTCGTTACCAATTTTATGTCCATGCGATTCCGTACATTCTCCATAGTTTTGCCAAACACCGCATTATTCATTAACTTGAAGAAATCGCGATCGAAATCAGAAGTGGCGACTGTGCGATGTTCGGTGTTGAGCTCGATGTATGGCTTCAACCATGGAGAATGCTCGAACTTGAGGATGTGGTGAACTGCGTGGACGGTAACCCCTTGCTTCATCAACCACCGGAGGTTTTGGTAGTGCAGGACATAACGCTCTTTGGACTCGAAGTCCATGACGAGCTTCTTCTGGTTGGAATCTGGTGGACACTTGAACTCGGGTGCAGGGGGAAGATCACAGAACAAATCCTGCAGCTTCTCGGAGAACTCAAGGTCCACCTCGGCGAAGAACCCATGTTCCGAATCGTCGAAGCTTTCGATGTCGAAGTTGGAAGGGTCAGCCCACTCGAAGCCTCTAAAAGGGAGTGGCTGCATCATGGAGTGTCCGTAGAGGTTATTGACGTCCGTGTACATGATGTAGCTGGACGGTTGTGAGGGGTCGTAACCGGTGGACATGTGGTGATTGTTGGCGCGCGAGTGTCGCTGCGACACCTGGACCATTCCACCCCGCACGGCACGTTCTACAAACAGCATCATGTCCACGTCCGAAAGAAGCTCCAGCTCGATCTTCGTCACCAGAAACATGGCTGACCACGCCAGTCCAGGCAGACTGTAGAAGTATGCAGGGTCCAGCTTGTAGATGGTCTTCGCAGTTGCACGGAACGTCTGGAACACGTCGGCGAGGAGCGTCACATCAAGTCTGAGGTAGGCGTCGTGGTAGTCCCCGAGAGTTCGACAGCCCAGCTCGCGCCACATGGACTGGGCGTGGTGATATTCCTCGTCGGTGATGTTCGAGCCTCGCAGCTTGCTGTAGAAGTTTGCTCGAGGAGGTAGCGACGTCTCTGCGAACTTGGAAGGGTCTGTGATGTATTCGTAGGGATAGACCCCCTTACGCTTGAAGAGGCCGGCGTCCAAGTTCGGAAAGTTTCCGGAGGTAATGAGCATTTGCTCGTCGCTAAGCTTCCCTGCGAGAGCATCGAGGCTGGCCGGGAGGAACCTCAGGGAGTCGAGGAAGCGAAGCTCGACGGTAGAGTGTGTTTCTGAGATTCGCACCCACTTGCTCAAGCTAATGTAACGCTCCTCGTTCTGCGCCAGGACGTTGATTCGCATGTCGTCGTACCCAAGATGCTTGACGAGGTGGTGGAAGTCGTATCCCGAGCCATTATGAAAAAACACAGGGATGAAGCGCGGGTCCCGAGCCATGAGGTTGCATCCGTTGCACCAAGGACCAACATACCTACCGTTAAAGTGATCATGGTGTTGGACTTTACGGTTGTTGGCGGTGTACTCCTTGACGCAGACAGGGCAAGCGATGGCCTCGTCGTGTCTACGTTGATCGTCGGGAGACAGTGGGAGCATAGACTTGGGGGCCAACAGTACCTTCCCTATCTCGCTGGCTTCCACAACCATCCTCTCGAGGAAGTGTTTGGCTGCGTCGGGACCGCGGTACACGTAGGGCTCGGGGGCGATGTGCTGGTCTCGTCGCACCACAACGTAGGCATAACTCGAAGCCTCGTAGAGTTGGTAAGGGGTGGTGGAGGAAACTTCGGGGTCGGGATCGCAAGTGGACAGGGGTTTGAGGAAGGCCTCGAAATCCGCGATGATGATAGCGGGATGCTCCACCATAGCACCGTGCATGTGGAAACGCTCCACGGTGCCAGGTTTGGGTAAGACTGCCACACCCGGCTCGTTGGCATTGCAGTAGATCTTGTGGCTGGCAAGCTTCTCGACAGCGATGTTGGGACCTTTGATGTGCTGATAATCCTGCTGTTTTTGATTGTCAAAAGTTGACAAGCACCTGCGACAAACTTCTATGTGGTGTTCGTGTTTGCTTGTTTGGCTCGACACCAACCGGGAGAGGGAACGGATAAGAGTGTAGTGGTGATGGGTCTCGTTCTTGATGAGCAGAAGGTGAATTTCCTGCGCACCATCATCCTCTACGTCGCTCACGCAAATAGGGTACACCGCATTTTCGTCAGTGAGACCGTAAACATTGATGGCCAGCCGCGCACGAGCCTCAAACTTTCGAATGTCCGTGACCTCTACCGGGTAGTCGATCCCAGCCATCGCAACTTCCAGCTCTGCCTCATAGGGTAGGTAGTGGTTAACTCGGTGTGGTTGGTTTTTCCAGTGGACAGGGTGTAATGCTGCAAGCACCGACCATACGAAGCACTTGGCGTCACTGTTCTGAATGTTCAGGACGGCCCTTTTTGCCGCAATGGTAGGTGGTAAGGGGACGTAGCTGGAGGCGGAGAGAGGTATGAACTTGCAAAGTTTGACGCACAGTTCGTGAGGCTCGCCACACAGCGAACCCCCCGAGCCTTTAGCTTGATGTTCTTCTTGTTTTGCCACCAGCTCATCGGCAAACTGGTTGTAGATGACCTCGAGGTTGTCGACATCCGCCAGATGCAGCGTCTTCGCCTTGGTGTTGTGGCAGAAGCTGTAAATTTCGTCAGACGGCTTCTTGTACTGGCAACGTAGCGATGCGTAGAATTTAGTAGAGTGCGTTGCAAGCGCATCGCCGAGGATGGAAATGATTTTGGCTTGCACGTTCTCCAAAAAGCTACGTACGTCGCATGAGCCCTCCGAAGTGATGACAAAGTCCTCTAACAACCGCTCGAAAGCAGCCTGGTTCGCTTTCGCCACAGGCTTGACGCGTTTGGCAGATGGTAGCGAGTCGGCTTCCGCTTTCCTCTTGGTCGAGCTGGTCGACGGTTGGGGAACAGGTGCTCCGACGACAACTTTGCATGATGTTATATGCCTCTTCAAATTATTAATAGTAATAGGTATACCGCACCTGGGACATGATTTTTTAGCGGTTACACGCTTACCAGGTGTGCAGGTACGACAATGTCTTGCAAAATTTTGGCTTGATATGGTTATCTTGCACACAGGGCAACTTTTCTCAGATTGCATTTTGTTGAAAATATTTGTGGGGTATGTTATTATATATATATAGTGGAGTGCCACAAAATAAATACTGTGCAATAATTCACAATGGTGTTGGGTTTGGTGGGAGTGTGCTATTTATGCTACTTCTTGCTTCTTAATGAATCCTGTAAATAATTGAAAAAAATAATTAAGCTTGTGTATAGAAAACACAAAAATATTATGTGTGCATAATTCTACCAAACAATCTTTTTTTCTAACCCTCAGCCCTCTTGGCATATGAAGTATAAATCATAATTTCAGAAAACATGGTTATTTTCCGCTCGCCATTTTAAAAAATCAAACCATAAGCATTATTTATGTTTATAGTATTCGTCGAGCGATAGCAGATAGAGCAAGAATCGTTTTCCTACAACCCATAGTTGATGAATTACAAAACATCTTAGAAATTACATCTTGAAATTTTAATCCAAAATAACTCGAAAACAGCAGGCAGTAGTCATCACCCCTCCAATAAGTTGTAGAGTACTTCTAATTTTGTATCGAATGCTATTAAAATTTTCGAATTAGAGTAAAAACTAAGCCGGCAAATCAAGTTTCTCAAAAAAATAAAAAAATGTCTGTATTTCCGAAACTTGAGGGGGTAGAAACGATTTTATTTGCTAGTCGAATAGTTCTCGTCGAATCCTATCCAACAAACCTAAAATCATCATCCTAGCTCAATTAGGAGCCGAGAAAATCAATGTCTTGGAAAACGTCTTAAGATTTTTGTCTTAAGAAAATTTTCTTGACAGACCGGAAGTAACATCTTGAGATACCGGAAGTCGACTTTCTTAAAGATTGAGATATTTGTCTTAAGACATTTTCCAAGACATTGATTTTCTCGGCTCCTATGGGGCCTAGAACCATGTAACTTTGGTCTATGTATATACCAACACTTGCCCGACCCTGTGGCCGAGTGGTTAGCACATCGCGCTGCGACGCCAAGGGTCCCGGGTTCGAATCCTGGTCGGGCTTGGTTGTTTGTGAATGTCCATTTCATCACTCATCCCCAATCTTCGCAAATTAGCCAAGAGGTACAAAACGTAAAATAAAATAAACTAAATCAATCATTAAGTTCCGTGTTGCAATCATGAAATTAAATTTTAATTAACTTTTTTTTATCCATCTCTCTCTCAAATCTATATAGCCTGTTCATATTTGGCATGTCAGCCATTTTGTTTACGTAGCAAAAAAAAATCTCAAGCTATTTTTTTTGCAAATGCTCGTTGTAGCCATAAGTATAATTGGATATAATTGCCGGATTTTATTTAATTTTAGGTTTAAAATCAATAAGCGTGCATAAAAAAAAAAAACTAAATATTTTAAATAAATAAGATTCGAATAACTATGTACTTCCACTAGCCTTTGCGATGGCGCAGCGGTAGGCTTGTATTCAAGGGTTCGATACCCGTACAAGTGGTTCTTGAAACTGTAGGTCCAGTCCCGATTAGTTTTACTGTGCATAAAATAGACTTAAAACATCAAATCAATCAGTACTTCCACTAACCTCTGCGATGACGTAGCGATAACGTCGTTGTCTTGTAATCAAGGGTTCGATACCCGTACAAGTGGTTTTTGAAACTGTAGGTCCAGTTCCGATTAGCCTTACTGTGCATAAAATAGACTCAAATCAATCAGTACTTCCACTAGCCTCTGCGTTAGCACAGCGATAGCCTTGTAATCAAGGGTTCGATGCCCGTACAAGTGGTTCTTGAAACTATAGGTCCAGCCCCGATTAGCCTTACTGTACATAAAGTGGACTTAAAACATCAAATCAATCAGTACTTCCACTAACCTCTGCGATGACGTAGCGATAACGTCGTTGTCTTGTAATGAAGGGTTTGATACCAGGTGGGGACATAAGTGGTTTTTGAAACTATAGGTCCAGTCCCGATTAGCCTTACTGTGCATAAAGTGGACTTAAAACATCAAATCAATCAGTACTTCCACTAGCCTCTGCGATGACGTAGCGATAACGTCGTTGTCTTGTAATCAAGGGTTCGATACCCGTACAAGTGGTTCTTGAAACTGTAGGTCCAGTCCAGATTAGCCTTACTGTGCATAAAGTGGACTTAAACAAAAAAAAACGCCAACTCAATCAATTAATCAGTACTTCCACTAGATATCAAAAACACGCAACTCTCCTCTATTTTTCATGTCTTCCTCTAACAATTTAACACATTTATTTTTTTGAAATATGCCCCGCACACATATTTCGTACCTACCAACAGCGGCACACGGAAGAAAAAAGATATTCCAGCTACCAAGATGCATGCTTCAAATATATAAAAGCAGAGAGAGACATGAAACACCTTCTATATTCTCTCTCTTTTTGCATGTTTTGTGAGTATATTTTCTTCCGCAAAAGCATTGCCATACTTATAAATCAAAACCAACTCATGCGAGCTAAGAAACAAAGTTACTTACTTTTAGAAATTCTGCAGAAATGCTCTTCACTAACATTGAAAATGAAACAGAACTTTATACACCAGCGTTTTAAGTTTTATACGGTTTTCTAATAACGTCAAAAATGATATGTTAGCCAACGCAACGTGGACCAATAGAAATCCAAGAACCAAATTCTCTAGAACATTCTCCCCCCTACATTTCAGCCACATTATTTCGCAACTATGCTTGGTGGCAGAGAAAAAAATACAATAAATTTTCCGGTTATTTATTTCATAGCTCTTGACCTCGCCTCTGCACCCACGAGAGCGGACGTTACTTCGTGTTTTCATTTCGCCGGCTGAATACTGTTTTGAATCTATCTTCAATAGATGCTCATTGAAATTGGATTTAAACCGGAACTGTATTTTTTCTCTACCACCAAGCATAGTTGCGAAATACATATGGTGATTTCTGGTTATTTGTATAGAAACGGAGCAACGTATTTTCTGTCACCGGAAAACCCATTTCCGTCCTAGTTAGATAACGAAATTGTCAGGGAAAAAAAGAGATGTACGGTTGACTGCGTATTTGTTGAATTTGTGTCATTGTGCCAACGTTGATAGCATATACAGAGAGAGGGAACGAAATTGTCGTTTTTCTAGATATCCACAGCCAAAAGCGTAATATTTTTTCAAATACAATATGACAGTTGCTTTTCGATACCGAAAAACTAAATACAATAAGTATATATATATATTTACAATATTAATATTTATTTAACAATATCTACCTACGAATTTGCCTCGAACGAAAACATGTCATAGAAAAACATTTTTCCAACCGTAAATTCAAAAATTTTGGCCCGCACGCGCGCGCGCGCGTGTGCGTGTGTGTGTGTGTGTGTGGCACATCGTTTCCCCGAGAGAGAGAGGTTTACAAAGGTCGCGATATACAAACATTGGCCCCCGGGAGTTGGAAAATTACGATATGGCACATTCGCTCATTACTGTTCCCAGCTATAAATTTTTCTCTCTCTCTAGCCCCTTGCCAACTAAAAAAAAGTGTAGGTAGGAGTTGGCAGCACTGCGAGAAAATAGAGATCATGCCTTACAAGAAAAAACCATTAAGGCGATTTTTATTTGATGACGTTGAACCCGTGCAGTGTTCCCATCCATCCATCTCTCTCTTTTACGGCAGTGCCGGCTCTCTTTGTTTAGTACATGTAGGTTGGCAAAAATTGCTTTATGCACTGTAAGGCAAGCCTCAAGCAAAGTTGCCAGCTCCTTGCTTTAGGCTAGGTTAGACCAAGAAAAAAAAGCTGTAGGTAGGCTGTCGGTTGTTTAACTCTTCCCTCTCTCTCTCCTCTCTCTTTTTTGTAAAAGGCTATGGCAAAAGTACCAGTAGGTTGGCAACCTTGCTTTATGCACTGTAAAACAAGCCTCAAGCAAGGTTGCCAGCTTCTTGCTTTAGGCTAGGTTAGACCAAAAACCTTGGTGATTTTTTTTCGAGTAAGATGTTGGTAATACTGCGTCCGAAAATAGGGGGGGGGGGTTATGCCTTACAAGAGCAAACCATTAAAGCAAGCCCCACCGAGCTTTACTTTCGGGTGTAGTGTTGCCAACACTGCAAGAAAAAAGTTGCCAGTCCCTTGCTTTAGGTTAGGTTAAACCAAAAACCTTGGTGATTTTTTCGAGTGAGAAGCTGGCAACACTGCGAGAAAAAGGTTGCCAGCTCCTTGTTTTAGGTTAGGTTAGACCAAAAACCTTGGTGATTTTTTCGAGTAAGGAGCTAGCAACACTGCGCTATCAAATAGAGCTCATGCCTTACGATAGAAATCCATTAAGGCGAGCTCCTCACTTCAGCTCCTCACAAGAGGTTGGTCAACCGGCTTAATTGGACTACTAGGCATCCTTCTACCCTCTCAAATGTAGCAAAAAATCAATTCGTGCACTAATTTTGTTAACTAGGTTACATACGCACACACACGTACACAAACAATATACTAACATTAGGTAATATGTGTAATGAAAGTATGATGCACTTACCCAAAATCATTATAGTAGTAATCTAAGTATAGAACATTCACATTGGTATAGTTTACTCGAAATGAGTGTAGATGCCCAGGATCACTCACGTATGAATGTAAGTGACCGGTGTATACGGTGTGAAAATCATCAATTGAATGAAGTCGGAAGTTTGAGTCCATCTAGAATGAGTTAAATATACAGTTAAGTTAGCCTGAAACAATATTAATGAATTAAATATTTTTCTTTTGTAGCTGCCGATAAAAAGCGGACATCGTATACAGTGCAAGCGACTACATTTGTTTGTTGTGCCGCTTGAATGCGACTGGAATAACGCAGCTTGCCAACGAAATTGGATGTACGCACAGAGTGAGTGTTAGAATTTGCATTGAGACGGGTGAGTGCACCGTGAAGAAGGAATTTATATTCTTTTCTGAGGTGATAACTGTTAAACCGGTAAGTGTTAAGTGTTTATAGGTGTTATTATTGTTGTAATACCTTTCAGTAGAGTGGAATTAGCTAAAATTTTGCTCCAACCCGGAATTA
Organism: Lepisma saccharinum; assembly: GCF_977018435.1. NCBI lineage: Eukaryota > Metazoa > Arthropoda > Insecta > Zygentoma > Lepismatidae > Lepisma > Lepisma saccharinum. The sequence continues at coordinate 87,371,697 of NC_139238.1, read as the reverse complement.
AATACTACAGAAAAGATTTTTTGTAGGAATGCTCTTCAATGTTAGGACAACTCAAATCAAGAATGCAAGCTTGGGGAAATCATTCTACATACGAGGGCAGGTCAATAAGTATTTGCACTTTTGTTGTAATTTCCTTCTGGTTAGCCACACTGATTTTTGTGCGGGTATGTCAATGGAGTGTTTATTTGTCACTGACGTAGTGTATATTTGACCTTCACAATCATGTTTTTCTTTCATGTGTTTACAGGGTAAAAATGGCCGCAGTACCATCCACTAATACCAAATAAGAACAGCGATCACTAAAATTTTGCTCCAACCCGGAATTAAATACTACAGAAATATTTCTTATAGGAATGTCCTCCCTCCCAATGTTTAAATTTGGTGAATGAGATTGAACATGATTTCCTTGCTGTCCTCCTTCAAATCTATTACTCTAACTGTAAATACGAGGGCTAGTCAAAAAAAGACAGAACGATTTTTCTTTAAATATTTCACAGTGAACATGCAGCGGTGAAACAAATTTGCGCGAGAAGAACGTGTCTCGTGGAATCGGCTGATAAAATTGCAAGTGTGTATGCGCATGCGTCTGTCAACACTTTGCAAACAAATCACGAATGGTCAGAAGTTGCATATTGATAATGTAGGCGGTTCGTGAGGAGCAGTACGCGGCTTTGAAATTTTGCGTCCGTCTGCAGAAATCCGCCACGGAAGCACACGAAATGTAGCAGCAGGCATACGGCGAATATGTGCTTCCACAATCAACCGCATTTCGGCGGTTCAAACAGTTTAAGGAGGGTCGTGTTTCGACCACAAAGCAGGGCTCTCCGGCCACCGCAGTGAACTAGATCATCGTTAACACAGCTGCCGACATTGTTCGGGAATATCACCGAATGACAATAGATGAACTGGCGGACGTGTTACACACTTCCCATGGTAGTGCGTTCACTATTCTGCACGATCGCTTGCACATGAGACGCGTATGTGCAAGATGGGTGCAGAGATTGCTAACGCCTGAACAGAAGCAGGTGGGAGCGGAGGTGTGTCGGGAGCTTCAGCGTCTGGTAGCGGAGCATGGCGAGGCCTACCTGAATTCCATCATTACTGGCTCGACAAAACATTGCATGTGTCCCACACCCTCCATACAGCCCGGATCTTGCTCTGTGTGACCCTTTTTTTGTTCCCTCGTCTGAAATCGGAGCTGCGAGGCAAGCGTTTCGACTCATCAAAGGCAGTTCTGAAGAAGGCGGAGGCAGTTCTGAAGAAGGCGGAGGCAGTTCTGAAGACGATGTCAAAAGACGGGTTCCAGCACGTCTTCCAGGACTGGCAGGCACGTTGGGCCAAGTGTATACAACTCGATAGGGACTACTTCGAAAACGACCATATCAACCTGGACCCTGCCTAATATATTTCGTAAGGAAAAAAAATAATTCTCATTCTTTTTTGACTAGCCCTCGTTTTTCACTGGTATTTAATTATATTTGCGAGGAACTGCAGCTGCAATGTGACATTGGTAGATACTAGCATTATTTCCACAAGGGTGTTCCCCTCTGTGGCAAAAGGTGAAGTTGCATACCTCAAATCTTAACGATAATGAAGATGACATGCCTGTAAATGACAATATTAAACAGACAGTAAGGATAATGATTTATTAAAATGTAAATCCACTTTTGTGCACAGATAGGCTAATCAGGAATGCACCTCCAGTTTAAAGTAGGAAACGAACAGTGGCGAAGCTCCTATGAGGCTTTTGAGGCTTAGCCTACCCAAACAAATGTTGATATTAAAATGTTCTTGTACCCTGTAACAATCAAAGTTCGTTAAAACGAATTAAACTATGTAATCCGAACGTTTGGTTCCGCCGATCCTTCCATATATCTCGTCAGGCAGGCCAGAAAGAGAGAGCGCGTTCGGGCCGAACAGTGAGGCTTTTGACGAAAAGCCTCGCGTTTAAAAGGCAGCTAAAGCGTGAGCTCTGTGTAGGTGGGAGGGGAGGGTAAGGGGAGGGGACTGCCGATTCACTGGGTGAAAGCGGCTAGCCTCAAAACCAAACCTGTTGTGTTTCTAGTCTTCTTGTGCAAAGTGCGTCGTTCACGCGCTGCATTGTTGAATGTTAATTTACTTCAAGTGCATCCGCGCGTGTGTTTGTGTGTGTGTCACATAGTGTATTTATGTTATAAAAATATAATACTGTGAAATTGTGTTGGAAACTCTAAGATGATTTGCAGTAAAATAAATGTAAGTGGACAAGACTTCGTGGCTCTCAGATCCTTAACCTACGAAATATTGGACACACTGACTGTGCAACTGGAAATACGTTTTGGAGATCTTGAAAATATAAAATTTGTTGAATTGGTAGACCAAAATAGCTTTGGGGAATATAAACTACATTTTCCTGTGATGAAATTAAGTAACCTTCTGTCCACATATCCATTTTTCAACAAAGAACGATTAGAAAATGATTTAAAGAATATCTGTGCTGATGAAGAAAAGCATTTACCTCCTGCAGACCTTCTAAAATTCATAGTTAGCAATGATCTTCAAACAATCTACAAATAAGTAACACAACTTATCAAGTTGGTCTTGACATTCCCAGCTTCCTCCGAAAGAAGTATGAGCACCCTCAAGAGAGTAAAAAATTATCTCCGTAATTCAATGAAAAATGAAAGATTAAGTTTTCTCAGTACAATAGCCATTGAAAAAAAAATGGTTAAAGAACTTTCTATTGATCAAGGAAAGAGTAATTTATACTTTTGTGACCAACAAGAATCGACGCATGGACCTGCTGTATATAAAAAAATATAAGCAGATTTTTCAGCCTACCCAGTATTTACGCCTTAGCTTCGCCACTGGAAACGAACCATTATCAGGTATCGAATTGTGGAAACCTTGATTACAAGGCGACAACGTTACCTCTACGCCACCGGCGAGGCAACGAGAGTAAGGATATAACTCCAGGCATACAAAAAATACTTACTCTCCTTAACGAACAAAAAGTTTTAAAAAAATTAGATATATACCATTTTTGTGTCGACAGGAATGATATGGTCCAGTTTACCTACCTCCATGCCTGCAAACTGCACTATCATATCATAATAGTAATTGTCTAATCCATGTTGTACGACATCTACATCAGATATTCTGTTAACTTCAGAGAGACCAGACATAACTATATCTGTCTGCAAGAATTCGTAAGTGGAACCCTGCAAATTGAAAAGAAGTTGTTTTCATTTGTTTAATGTGAAAAATGTAGGCTTGCTACAACATCATGTTTCTGTTAATGAGATGTTATATCATCTAAATCTTATTGGTGCACAGTACGAACGATGTACTGACAAGTAGGCACTGAATCGTATGATTTAAAACATTAAGAAATTTAGAAACATCACCACTCATTTGGAAGTAATGACTTACTTCTAACGCACTTCGAGAAATGGTTACTTCTTTCTAAGAACGGTAGGTATCATTCAGTTACTTTGTGAAACTGAAACTCATTGTCAAGTAACGGGATGGATAACTTTATATTTTTACATTTAAACATACGAGGTTAATTACAGTTTCATTAAATGAATGTTTTTCTTTTAATGATCATCAATTGCTGCTTATACACGAATGATGTTATACTGTAGTAGTTACATCTAATCTAGAAAAAAGTAACTTAAATTTATTTTGTAAAGCATCAATGATGTTGACTTTGTTACTTTTAAAAAAATAATAACTTTTATTATAGCTGAGTTACGTTTTGAGTGGTTACTTTAAAAAAGTAAGTTTGCAAACACTGACATAGACATTACTTAGAAAATATTTTAGTAAATCCACTATTCACTTGTGAAACTTGTATACTTTGTATACTTTGTATACTTTGCATAAACATGGTACATATACAAGGATTACAACCAATAAATAAATCATAGCTCATAAAGATGACATACACATGCAAAGATGTGGAGTATAATACAAAAAAAGTATTCAGTACTGGGATATGTTGAAGAATATTTGTGTGAATGTTTCGTGGTAAGAATAGATTCAATACTAGTCTAATTATTCTCAAAGTTTTCCTGGCGGCGAATAATCAGCCAGTTGATTTCCGAATAGGATGGGGATAGGATAGGACCAAAACGGTACGTTTCCGAAGATGGGTCCTTATCAAAACTTGATCTACTAAGTCCTCTCTACAACCCCTAGAAGTGTGTAATAGGAATTCTGAATCACCCTGTATACATTTAAATTTTCCTTTGATAAAATTGCTATAATAGTCTCATTTTGTTGTTATTACAGCCTATGTTACGTATATTATAACTAAAAAGCTTTTTAATTTGGACTTGTTGTCGAAAGTCGTTTTCCGAAAGGTGATAACATCGAAAAAAAATTATAAAATGTATATTTACGTTCGCTTCAAAGTAACCATAGTCTTCCTCCAAGTCAAAAGCATTCCCATTATCGTTTATGCTCTGTCCAACAGCTAGAAAAAGTTCATCGAAGTAGGCATTGTAGTCATAAGCCCCTACCTTTGGATATGGTGGCAATCTGGAACACAATAACAATTGTTAACCTCAAACCAATGTTAGAAAATAATCGATCTGAGTTTTATTAACCGCACACCCTATATTTTAGATAGATTTTTAGTGTAAGCACTATTATCCCCGTCTAGTTCGCTGCACTTTTTAACACTAGGTGTAGTGCAGGTGTATCCTGGTGTCAGGCTGGTGCAAGGAAATGACTTTCAACCAAGTAGACGAAAAGCGGTGTTCAAGTTCAGAAGATTCAACAAATGCCTGTCTGCTGCTTTAAACGGTCATTTGATCAGTTGGCACTTACCACGTGACCATATACCACACATTACACCGATCCAGAACGTAGTGCAAACGGTGCAGACTCCAAATCAACGAAGTAGACGAGTCGGTGCTGCACCGTGTAACCAACTAGACGCTTGAGTGCAGAGAGGCAAAAGGTGCTGCGAACTAGACGGGGTTGTTATGTACGAGTTGTGTCTGTGCGTCTTAACCAGATCTGGGCTACTCGCCGTTATTTGTGGAAGAGCGCTCTAGTATGCACATGCGACCTCCAAGCAGCGATACTGTAGCGTTGTAAGAGGGAGGAAGGGAGGGAGCAAAGCAGGAGGCTTAGACGGCAGCGTTCGTGCTTCCCGTTATCTTATTTACGAGGGTCACTATTTATATTTTGAGCCTTGGCAACACTGATTGAAGTTAGGCGCGATTTGACGTTTGCACGGAATCGTCTGGCATTATTGACCATAACGTACTTCAAATGTTTTGTCAATAGCTTCATTTGTGTTGTTTATGTTGCCTTGGAGATTGCGCGACAACAATAAAATGGAATTAACTCGTGAACATTTTCGTGCGATGGTTTTTTACGATTTTCGACGTGGATTATCAAGACAAGAGTGCATCGATCAACTTACTTCCACATTTGTCGATGAAGCCGCATCCTTTGCCACTGTGAAACGCTGGTTTAACGAATTTAATCGTGGCCGCCATTCGCTCACCGACGAGATTCGCGAAGGTCGTCCAAAATCAGTTGTTGTTCAAGAAAACATTGATGCTGTGCAAAACCTAATACTGCAAGATCGTCATGTGACATACTGTGAGATTGAGGCAACCATAGGCATTAGTTCCACCAGCATATATAAAATATTACATGATCATTTAGCTGCGAGAAAGGTATGTTCTCGTTGGATCCCACACAATTTGACAAAAACTCAAAAAGACGCTCGCGTCAATTGGTGCAAACAAATGCTCAATAAATACAATCGTGGTGCTTCAAAAGACGTATATAAGATTGTAAGAGGTGACGAATCATGGATATATGCATATGAGCCGGAACGTAAACAGCAGTCGACTGTATGGGTGTTTCAAGATGAACCCAATCCAACAAAAGTTGTTCGCGCTCGAAGCACATCGAAACAAATGGTCGCCTGTTTTTTCGGGAAAACTGGTCATGTGGCAACCGTGCCTTTAGAGGAACGTAGAACGGTCAACTCTGAATGGTACACAACAATTTGTTTGCTAGAGGTCTTCGGTCAAATACGGAAAACAAACGAACGCCGTCGGATCATCCTTCATCAAGACAATGCCAGCTGTCACACATCTCGTCTAACAACCGACTTTATGAACAGTCAAAAAATCGAATTGATGGGTCATCCGCCATACAGTCCTGATTTGGCACCCAATGACTTCTTCTTGTTCCCGAATGTCAAGAATAAATTGCGTGGACAACGATTTTCGTCGGCGGAAGACGCCGTTGATGCGTTCATTACTACCATTTGAAAGATGAATATTTGTCATTTTACTTACGTTAGACCTTAAATGTATTTGATGTGCGCCCCATGTGTTGCACGCCAGATATCCAGTCGGTACTTTCATTCTAGCCAAACCTTCTCAAGCATATCTTGTGTGACGTGTCCCATGGCAATGTCGATTCACCTTCGCAATTCTGGCAGTGTCTGTTGAAGTGAAGGAACGTAAACACTGTCTTTAATTAAACCCATCGCACACTGAGTCCCATCGGAAACGTCACATAAGATATGCTTGAGAACGTTTGGTGAGAATGGAAATTACCTGTCGATATCTCGGATAGTAAAAAAAATACAAATGTTTTCAAAGATGTTGATTTAAGGTTTCATACCTTATTTCGATTTGCGAGTAGTTTTGCCGAAACAGTCGAAAGTCAACCAATATATTGTCAGTAGTACAGTATCTCAGAAATCATCCATCTATATTTTGAAATTTCGTTATTTGAAAATAGGCCATTTACGAATTTGATACAATTCTGCACTGGAGTTTCAACTACAATATTCGTACAAAACAACAATCGAAACCAGTCAATTACTCAGAAGCTACTAAAGATATACACATTGTGCTATGTTTGGTAGATTGAAACATTTACCTATAACATTATCTTAATCTAATGTATGTCTAAGGCAATGAAAGAATCGAAAGTCCAACAATAGATTCAATGAATAAATATATAAATAAAATTTAATACATGAAAAAAATGCATAAAGTCTGTAGTTCGAACCAAATGTTTAAGTGCAACATCAAGAAGGATGAAGGAAGATGCTTCAAAAAGATTCATCCACTGATGCATTAAAGTACAACTCGACATAGAAAGAAATATGACACACTTTGGCGTTATCTTCACAAACGATATGCAACAATGCATCAAACTGTAAACCTGCATACTTCAGTGCATCAATAGATTTGTTTCTAGTGCATCACATAGATTTTTTGCATTTTGTTCTCTGGATGTAAATCCATATTTTAAATTATGTTTTTGTGTTAATATTAATGTTATACAAACGGAACGATATACTATGAATTCACATACTCACTAACCTATGATTTACATGACCTGAATAGTGGTACGAGGCCTCAGCGTAATCACTGCCCCTGCTGTAGTTTGTCAACAAAAGGAGAACTCCAAGGGTGCAGGTCAGGCGAACCATTTTTGTGCAATCTGGAAACTCAAAACATTACTTCAAAGGCAAGAGCAATATTTATGTCTCACTGTTTATAGAAGGGTAATGATTCCATTGAAAGTGCATGTATTCATTACAACCCAGAAGTGTACGTGACTGTACATCATAATCAACAATACCAGAAAGTGTTGGTGTGGCCTCCCTGATGGCGTAGTGGTAACTACGTCGTCACCTTGTAATCAAGTGGTCCGGGGTTAGATACCCGGTGGAGAAACATTGCACAATGGTTCGGATCCCACTTTAAACTGTACTTACAGACCCGATTAGCCCCTCTGTGCATAAAGTGGACTCAAAAATTCAATTAAATTCAGAGAGTGTTCGTATTATAAGACTTCCTCTTAGGCCAGTCAACAAAGGATGCTTTTGGGGTCCAATAAGGGACAAAATCAGGGAAAGCTGGAACAAATGTTCTTATCTTCGTAAAAATGTTCTTAACATCATATTAATTTTGCACACCTCCTTTGGCAGCCATCTTTGAGAAATGGCGCCCAAAATCAGTTTTTTGCAAATATCTCGCTTGAAAAGCATTTTACAGCCAAATAGGTTATGACAAAAATTAATCTATGTGAAATTCTCTACAAAAATGTTGTGTACATTTGTCTTCTAAGAAGTGCCGTTTAGGTGCTACAGAAGCAAGAAATTTCACCTTTTTCCCCCCACCCCATTTTGCAAGAGCGAAACTCAAGGAAACATCTTTATTGTATGATAACTTGAGTTTCGCATTTCCTATTAAACTAGAGGTGTACCTATTCTAAATGCTCCTCCGTGGCCGTGCGGTCTAAGGTGCTGTGCTTTGGACTCCGGCTGCGGGACGGCGTGGGTTCGAGTCCGCCTGGGTTCAGTCTCTGGGTTCTCGGCCTGTGTATAGAACCGGTGGCAACCCGCCATCGTGAGGAAATTGGGGGGCTACGAGGGAGTAGCGTCACCCGGTCTGGGAAATCTCCTATAACGGCTGAGGGTTCGACGTGCTGTCCCCACGTCATGTCATTACCGGTTGAAGATCTCCGCACCTCTAGGTAGGATTGTCGGAGGGAGACTGTCAATCGGGAGATAGGCCAAGGCCCTTCTAGGGCCGTCGACCTACGGATTATTATGTTATTACCTATTCTAAATATTAGAATGAAGTTTCTTGAAAAATGTATTTTCAAGTTGTAATATCTGCATTCAATTAAACAATAATTTTGTAACATTTCACGTAAAACAAATGTACGTAATGACTACTGTTATTAACCAAAACCCTTTTTTAAACTTTTATCTCCTGATTTCTACCAGCAAGAATTCTTCTAAGTGTGCATCAACTAGATCATCACAGTTGGCGGGAGCTTTCAGACTCAAGCGACAAGTGGCAGTCAACAGGCCACAATCGACATGCTGATTTCACACCGAGGTGGCAAGCGACACGGGCCTCTCGATTCTAAAGCAAAACATTCAATGTGCATGCGCGAAGAAAGGCGAGGCGATAGCTTCTCCGATGACTTAGTGCTAATGTCGTCGCCTCGTAATTTAGGGGTCCCGGGTTCGATACCCGGTAGAGGCATATAGTGATTCAGATCCCACTTTAATCCATATCCAGTCCCGATTAGTCTTACTGTGAATAAAGTGGATTTAACAGACGAGCCGATACAATGTACGGTACAGAGAAAACTGCCCATTCAGAGTGACACACAAGCTACAAGCGACACGTCCAGCTTGGCGCTTTGTTCTCAAAGCTCCCTTCACCTTCTAGAAGACTGTGAGATTTTGAGCACACCACTGCAGTGCAGCTTCTTATATTTCCCGACTTTTTTCCTAATAACTTAACAAATTTTAGTTTTCCGTGCGTAAAAATTGCTGAAGCAGTATCAGCCTCCCTGAATGCAATATAAACCTTATTTTCTCCGTGTATTTCATGGAACTAGGCGTAGCTATACATTTTGTTTCTATGTCCCCTTTTTTCTTGCTTTAAGAAGTACACATACACAGTGCAACAATTTGAAATCGAGACTGATTTTTTTTTTGCTCGGTAGGTGGCGCCACTGTGCAATCGTTCTGTGGTGTGAACAGGTAACGGGTATCTCACGAACAATCGACGCAGAAGTGTTGACCTTGAGCGACATTGCCGCTTGTGGCATTGTTGAATGTGGGCACGTGTAGTGAAAGTGCGTCGTGATTTCAACATGGAACATAGAGCAAACATCAAGTTTTGTCCGCTCTTGGATAAAACTGTGTGCAAACGTTTCACATGTTGTAGCATGTGTATAGGGACAATTGTTTATCCTGTACGCGTGTATTTGAATGGCTCAGGCATTTCAGTGAAGGACGGGAGCCAATTGAACACGACGAACATCCAGGTGTAGCAGGGACGGTGAGAACACCAAAATTGGTTGAGAAAGTGAGGACAATCATTACTGAAGACTGAAATTTCAGACAGACTCTTACTGCTGCATTTTATCTTGAGGTACTGAGACGTTCGATGCAAAGAATAACACGCGTGAGGCCAGAGTATCGGGATGATGGCAGATGGCGTCTGCTTCATGACAGTGCCCCAAGTCACAAGACTGTGATTTCGAAGAACTTTTTGACCTTAAATCTACTCTGTGTTGTCACACCCTGCCTACTCACCGGATCTGGCTCCGTGTGATTATTTTTAATTTCCTAAACCAAAATCTGCACTGAAAAGTTCCTACTTTTATGATGTACGAACAATCAAGAAAGCTACGACATGGATTTTAAAGAGCATTACACAAAATGAATTCCAGCAATTCTTCCATGCACTGGTAGGCATTGCGCTACGATGTGTGGATGCAGAAGGGTCCTACTTTGAATGATCCAAGGTAAGTAACTTTCTATGAAGACTTGTTTATTTTTTACAGCACCAGTCTCGATTTCAAATTGCCGCACTGTGTATGTTGATCCAAAAGAGGCAGTGAGGATATAGAAAAGTCAACATCTTCACCTACAATTTTCACAGATTGACTCACAGAGGATGCTTCAATAGCAGTGTTGATGACGTGCATGCATCTTCGTCAGCCTATTTGGTCCTTCAGCGTTGTGATGAGCCCTCCCTTGTTCCTCTCATTTGAAATAAACGTGCCTTGACTTGTTGTCGTACGCATGGATTCATCGAATTTTAACTCTCTAGAAGAGACTATTAGTCAACGAGCACGTTCAGCATATTTGGTATTTCTCTGTCACTTTTGCATGCTATCCATCAAAGCCGATGATTGTATTTTTCTTGGAGCGTTTCTTTTCGTACTTAATGCACCTATCTAGAATGGCATGAAATATTTCTCGCTGTTGACAAGCAAACAAATATCTCGTTGTGAATCAAGAATTCTCCATCAATGATGTAAATAGCATTTCCAACTTCTTTACTTTCTGCGAGAGGACTTCTTGGTTCTCCGCATCTCTACCTCACCACTAAAAACGGGCAGGAGAATTTACTTCCTTGTTACTCCTGTAATTATTGACTGAATATCATCAAAATCAGGGAATGGTCCTTGAGATAAGAATAACTGACCAAGAACTGGAAGTCTTGCTAGTCCATTGATATATACTGCTTTTCCGGATTCTCTGGAGTAGCGACGCGCAGAGGGGAAAGCTTGTGGGCGGGGCCAGACTAGGTGGGGAAGGGTGCGGGATGAAAGCAACGAAGTGCTGCGCGGTGTAATGGCCGTAAAGCAAAACGCTTTCTGCTGCCAATTTCTTCTTTTATTCTTAACAATGGCCAGTGTCCACAAATAACAAATAATATTGCACGTTTATTTGTCTATTGATGCTACGAAGAACAGAAAAAAATTAAAACAAATTTAAACATACATTTTCAAAAAACATGCAAATAACCACAAACTATGAAACATCATGTATCAAAATGTGTTTTAAACAAGTCTGAAAAATATGTTTCAAACACTTTGTTTTAAACATTTGTAAAAAAAAAAACAAAGCCATGTGTTTCAAACTTTTCAAACAAGTTGTTCTCGAACACATTCAACACTATGAGGCGCTCTCCTGAATGCAGAGTTCCCCTAGACTTGCGAGCTGACATGTTTACTACGGGACTACTGGACCGCGAATGAGCCCCCTCCCGTGGATGCCCCTCCCCTCGGCGCGTTCATTAGACGAGGCGTACACCCTTCAACATGCGCACAGAACGCGTTCGCGTTTTCTTACTCCAGAGAATCCGGGAAAGGAATATAGCTACAAGACTTTCGTGCATCGGCATGCTGCTCTTCAGTTTTTGACGGTAAACTAGTAAACATGCCAAAAATCTACTTACTTAGCACTGAGTCACTCACTCCTCTCCCATTCCCCACAACTCTTCATGGAGAGCATCACGGTCTGTTCAATCGTCATATATCACCAGATCTCGGATCATAACTTTTAAATAGTTTCATTGTAAAATTACCTTTTTGGACAAAGTCAACATATTTAATTGGGGCTTTCTTCTCTTTGAGACCAGCTTATCCTACACATAGCTGACGATAAATATTTCCTTTAAAGTACTGTGTGCAATAATAAAACCAGTTGAACCCATAAATGATATTCTGTAAGAATGAACATAATGTAATAATTCCAGTTTTATAAGGGAAACGCTACAAAACATCACGCAAAAGAGGTTTCACTAGATTTCGCTCCTGTAAAAAGGAGAGGGGGAAAATAGATGAAATATCTCGGTCCTCTAGCACCTAAACGGCACATCCTAGAAGAAAAATGCACAGAACATTTTTTGTAGAGAACTTTATGTAGATTAATTTTTGTCATAACCTATTTTGCTGCAAAATGCTTTTCAAGCTAGATATTTGCAAAAACTAATTTTGGGCGCCATTTTTCAAAGATGGCGGCCAAAGGAGGGTGGTAGAGGGGTGCAAAATTAATATGTTGTTAAGAACACTTTTAAGAAGATAATAACATTTGTTTCAGCTTTCCTTGATTTTTTTCCCTTATTGGACCCCCTTGTTGACTGGCCTTTCTGTGATGATGTTGTTTATTACGAAAATGGTGGCCTAGAAAGTAACCAATAATTATTTTAATTTTAGGAAAGCCAATAATCTTGCAAACATTTCTTTTAATTCCATGTTGTTTCTGCAATGTACAAAATTTACACTTTGGAAAATGGAAGGACAGAACAAAATACTGTGTTCGACGGTATTATACAGGGTGGCTCATGAGTAATAGCGCAAACTGACACAGGTGAAAGTACAGATAATAGAAGCAAAAGATTCCAGTAAACATGGGTCTGCAAACGAGCCGTTTTCGAGATAATTGCAAATGTGTGGTTACAAGCCGCCACTGACTTCATTGTTTGTAAACGCCGTTCTGGTTGGTAAAATGCTAATAATGTGTGCGAATGTGTGGATACAAGCCGTCACTGATTGCATTTTGTAAACACCAAGTGCTTTACTCCTTGCGCGTTCCGAGGTTTGCTCTTTCTTCACAAAACAGAACATTTCCGAGAGGCGGCGTTGCGATCAAACAGGATGGATACGATCAGTACAGATAATTGTACATGCTTGTGATCAATTCCGAAATGAACCGGGGGTGTTCGAAAGCATTTTACCAACTAGGACGACATTTGAAAGCAATGAAGTCAGTGGCGGTTTGTAATCACACATTAGCGATTATCTCGAAAACGGCTCTTTTGCAGACTCATGTTTACTGAGACTTTTTTGCTTCTATTATCGTGCACTTTCACCTGTGTCAGTCTGCTCTATTACTTATGAGACACCTGTACAGTGAGATTACTTCCGTAACATCTATGGCTATTGTGCATTTGCAGCTTGGGAGAGTGTCACAACTCGCCAATCCTTCAATCAACTGTCAAAGTTTCTCACGCACTCCCAATAGTTCGCTTCTCATTCTTACTGCACCGCACAAGAATAACGCAACCAGGTGGTTCCAACAGTTTCTGGAAACTGGGTGCTTATGTAAAGGCAAGACTCCTGGTCTCTCATGTGTCTGATGACAACATTGCAAGAGTGCGTGAGGCGTATCAGCGAAGTTCACGCAAGTCAGTGGTTAGAGCAAGCAAGGAATTTGGCATGACGGTGTGGAAGGTGTTGCGTAAGCTGTTATGTTATAAAGCCGTGCAGGATGCGATAGTGCAGGCAGGTTGTTACACCACCAAACAGAGTGAAAATACGTGACTTTTGCGATGGGAAGCAGTTGAATATGGAGGAAGATGGTTTCGTAGAAAGACTGATCTTCTCCGATGAATCCACAGTCCACATCAGTGGCAAAGTGAACAGACACAATGTCCGTATCTGGGGAACCGAGCAACCACATGCACAGACAGAGCACCAGCGTGACTCGCCAAATGTCAACGTTTTCTGTGCGGCGTCCTGTGAAAAGCAACTGTGACTGGTTACTCTTTTTCGGATATGTTAGAAAACTGGTTGTTACTCCAACTGAATTCCAAGTATGACCATTACATTCTATAACTGGACGGAGCTTCCCCCCATTATTTTCAGGGAATGTACAAGTGCTTCTCAATCGTGTTCTTCCACAATGCTGAATCGGACGTGCTGCAAATGGAGACAATAATCCCTCCTTTGGCCACCCCATTTGCCGGATCTTAAACCATGCGATTTCTTTCTTTGCTGGTTCGTTGAAGACAGTGTTTATGTACCACCATTGTCTACGTCCATCCACGAACTTCGTGATAGGATAACGCATGCACTGCAGGTCATTACAACAGACATACTGCGCCGAGTCTTGGATGGTTTTGATTACCGTGTGAATGTGTGTGGTGTGACCCAGGGTGCACACATGGAAGAATTGTAATTAACACCTAAGAAACTTGGACAGTTGCCACTGCTGATGGGGTATGTTGTGCCCGTGTAAGGTGAGAATTATTTATTCATTAGCATTTGAAACTGCACCATTCTTTGTATGGTGGTTTGAATTGTTGCTTTATGTCCACTTTATGCACAGATAGGCTACGGTTCAAGCGGGATCCGAACCACTGTGCAACGTGCCTCCACCGGTATCGAGCCCAGGACCCCTTGATTACAAGGCGACGATGTTACCGCTATGCCATCGGGGAGGTCCAGTTTTGTTTCGTTGGAATATATCCCACAACCTCGATAACGTTCCCACCTCCACATGCTATATGCTGCTACGCAACACCCTATGCTTTTGTTCGTAAAATGATTCGATATATTTTATCACGCCAAAGTCGTGACTCGAACCCTGGACCCCTGGCGTCATAGCACAATAGACTAACAACTTCGCCAAGGGGTCCTGTTGAAGCGCTGGAAGCAGTTATTAGAAGCTTTTTACACCGGCGACCTTCAGTGGATCTTTAAAAACTCCGATGACACGGGAATCCACAGGAAATCAGTTGAAATAACGTAACGTCAGCCTTATGCAAAAAGCACGGTTATTGACAGGACGGAACTCGCCCAACAGCTTTAACAATCGGAAATTTGAATCTCCCTTAAATTGATGGAGAGAACATTTATCGCCGGAGTTGTAATCAGAAAGTTATCGAGTGAACAGTCGTTGCCTCCAATTTATAGTTTGATTATCGATTGATACGCCAAGAGTCACAGCGAGAAACGATGCGTTATCAAAGTTTCATTTCGGGGACCCTGCCTTATCATCCAAATCAGCGGAGACGATCTTTACATCTAGATCTACAGGTAAACGAACATCCTTTTCTATTACATCTTGACCCTGCCAGACCAGTCAATCGAAGAGTGAAATAGTGAATGTGTTCTCCTCATTTCTCAGGGGCGAGTAAAAGATACCTCTCGTATAAGCGAGTTGCTTGAGACTGGTACAGCCTAGATTCGATCCCTATCAACCCTGTATGAGGGGTGATTCTAAAGAGTGATTCTGGAAATGAGATTCATATCAGCCCAAAGAAGAACAGTGTTAGTGAGAAAAGTGAGCCAGTGGATTCAGAGAACTTAGAATGCGTATCAATCCCTAAGATTATAAACTGTTAAGGAACTAAACTGCAGAAAAGACAATGGTCACTCGTTGGGTTTTGTGAACCTTTGAACCTGAATCATGGCTGGGTGTTAGGATAGTTACCTGTCTATCTGATGAATTAGGATGAATAGAATATACGAAGTCCTCTGTTGGCTTCTCAATTGGTCGACCAGAGCGTCGTCTCACTTCTGCCCTACTGCTCTCCTAACCTCTTCTCCGTTCTCAACTCCAATCCAAAGTCAGTTCCCTCTCAGCTTATCTCTCCTCTATATCACTAGGCCATCGAGCTCTTCCTCCATGCCGAATCGTGTTTTTAATTGCCACTATGCAAACCGCTGACTCCATAGGCAGAAGAAACTACCTGCATCCTGAATAGCTCAGGAGGTTTGCATAGCACAACACTGTGCATTGTTTACATGCTTCAGAGGCTGAGACAACTGAGAAAAACAAGTGAATGCCCTGGTCAACGTGAAGCATTCAGAGAGGCTTTATAAAATAAACATAAAATCTTAGGGATTGATACGAATGTGCTTCTAGTATCTTCAACTTACCAAACAACTTGTGAAACACTCAATCGATTTCCTGCATATATAGGTAGGTAACAATAACACATTGAAACAAATTGATAACGCATAAATGATATAGTATAAAAATAGCCCGAACGACATAAGTTGAACAATATTATCTCTTACATCATGTTTTCAATATTCATCCAAAGATAATGCGAGCTAAAGTACCTGTTTATCAAAGCGTAATAAATGCTGCGAAGTACCATATCTCAAGAAAATATTTCACGTCATAACTTGCTGTCATTCCACAAGGAAAATCTTCCTATACATACGAGACATGTTCGATTTATAAGTGTAACGATCTTAAGTTTAAAAAGTCCTTTGGTTTAAAGCAGTATATATTGTGTAGGCTTTGTGGGGGTGTGGATAAATTACGCATTCACATCAACTGCCTGTAACACAAGTACTGATAAAATTAGGAATCAGGAATACTAGAAAGCCGCATATTTTTAAGACAAGGGAGGAAAGATAATATAATTTGATTAGATTGTTTAATGTATTTCCTTAAACTTTGATTCCGTACAAGTAGTACGCGTATTTATTGATATTGTAACGAGCACATGAGCAACAACCAGCGGTTGGCTCGATGCCAACAGGACCCTACCCTCCCAATACTCAACAACATATGACGTAATCTACACGTGTCTCTTGTCAGCTGTTCTGCAGTGTGGAAGGTCGTAAATACGAAGTGTTTACAGCCAAGAGAAAGGAACCTGTGACGTAGCATTGGGCTAGTGCCAAGACTTGGCACTGACCAAGGTCTCCAACGGCATGTGTAACGTTGGAAACATTCCAAAGGTCGGCCTTGCCTGACAGCTCACAAAGTTGTACGCTTGCCAACTGACCTAGTGAGTCCACGTGCCAATAAATGAACTTAGGCGAAAATAGTCACAGTGATAAGGAAACTCTAGGAAGGCCACACGGTGTGAATTCTGTTTACAAAAAATAGCTTCCTTGTGGTCTTCCTGAATGCATTCACCTTGGAGGTCGTCGCGGTTAGCCTTGATGCAAAAAGTGACAAATTTCTTAGGAGGTATAAATGTAGGGGTATTTCAATTGCACTACGCAAAAATGCATTCTTAGGAGCCTGCTCGCAAGATGGAGTACTTTATATCTGATGTTAGAACACCTAGATTCTGACTCTAAAGTCCTATTAGTGCCGTCCATTTTGTTATTAACCGCACTATGACCGATGTACCAATTAACATTTATCATTACCATCGGTCTTTCTACCCACTTCCCCCAAGATTTCATTCTTCTGCTCTCTGAGAAAAGGACAGCTGTCTCACGCGAACCATCTTTCTTTCCCATGAAGCCCTGCATATATCACCGCACTTACTTCGAGAGAAAGAAGCCAGTGTGTTCCCGCAATAAACTCTGATATCCATCCAGTTCACGTCACCATCAATTCATGTTTGGCTTGATGGTTGGAATTTAGGGAAGCAGGGGGCCAACAGTGAGATGCAGTTAATCACGAAACTTCAAGCAATTTAAAACTTAAAACACCCAAGGAGACTCTCGCCCTCGTCCTGAACAAGGACCCTCAGTTCTCAAAGGGGTGCGCAGCCGGTCAGGCCCAGAATCGAAACAATCGCTCTACACATAACAAACTCTAGCAGACGGACATAATTTCTGCAAGCGCGCCAACCAGTCTACAGTTTGGACATTTCCTTGTCAATGTGACTGATATGAAAATCTGAACTCCAACCCTGCCCGAAAATATCTCTTCGCCTCAGTGAAGTTTAGACAGCAACAGAACGCATAACTTTAACTAACTTTAACGAACTGTCTGCATAAATTTAACGAAGTGTTGAGCTGTGAGCAGTAAAAATTAATTAGAGCGAGATACTTTTCGTCCTCCAAACCAACTCTCAAACAAGGTGTTATTGTGTTTCTGTGCTACGCGATTATCACCCTTCAGTGCACACTTTAAGTCACGTGGGGGTGGAGCTATGGTAGACTGACCAATAGCGAATAAAGCATTTTACAACCCGATGTCAGCGTAGCTGAAATCAAGAAGAAACCAGGATACATCAAAACAGTTCCAATACATCGCTCCAACCCTCGAGGAGGAAAAAAACTTTGCTCGAACAGTCTTCGGTACATCACTTGAAGCCTCAACACAAGATTCCAAAAAGGACCGTGTGCTCTCTGATACAGTCAGACTTTATCGTTTTACTAAGAAGTGCTTCAGTATCAGTGTCTATGTGTACGGAACGTCGCAAGCGCGACTCGTGACTCTCTTGTTTTTACACAGTGCATGATGGGACCGTCGACTCTTTCCGACAGTCATCTGTTTCTGTCAGGGTAATGTATGTAGTGTGGTGTGACCATGTAAGTATTTGGGCAGTCCATTAAATAATTTCTTCTCACATGTTTCAGTGTCCTAATTTCTTGTCACAGATAACAATAATTATTGTAATTTCTGAACTTGGCATGTGAATAAAGACCAGCGAATAAGGACTTGAATGGCCTTCTCCGCCGGCCGAATTACTGGCCGTTAAAAAACCATAAAACTCACGTATTTAGTTCTTGAACACAGGCAGATCTCGTGGTTTTGCTTTCATAGTATTTTCAGTTGCAGAAGCACCAGGCCGAGATAATGAAAAGTTAGACTCCTTAATTAAAGAAAATGAGGAACAGGCCATTGTATTCCATTCTATTATAGCACGTTCCGTCGCTGATTGGGGATACACATGGCGTTTCCGTGTAAAGCATACATATTTTGCTGATTTTCGGCGCAGTTGCAAACCTCTTGGAGACAATGAATGCACAAATAGATTAAAGAAATCTGCTCCAAGAATGAAACGGTTACGTAGAGAACTGTTTGTACATACAGCAATGGCATTGTAAATTTATGGCTTCCTATACAATAATAAAATGTGCACACTGGAGTGTTTTTTGAAGCAACTCCCGCTAAGGTTATTAACGAAACTGTACCTGTTTTCCTATTTTGCAAAGAAAGTGTTGGAGGGATCACACCTATGTACATAAGGCTACAAGTACTTCCTGTATCTATGAGAGCTGAAACAGTTTTTTAAAAATATTCTTACTTTTATTGTAGGGCCATTTCGCAACTCGCTATTGTTCTGAAGATATTATGCGCATGTTACTAAGTCTATAGGTTGGGCGTAAACGAGCCCTGGACCGTTTCCCCATTATTCGTTTGGGTTTCCCTGGTATGGAAATGGTGAGCGGCGCTGTGGCGTGTTCGAAAATTGCCATCTTTGAGAAGATTGTTGATTACGTTCCCCAAAGTTTCGTCCTCTGTTTGAAAAATGTATAGTAATGATACCTTAGAAAATATTGATACGAATGTTTTACCCCCTCTTACAGAAATACATTCGTATCAATATTTTCTAAGATATCATTATTTTCGTCAGTAGTTTCGGTTTGTGTAGAGATTTTTAAGAAAGCGATTGTGTCCAGCATCTCACCACTAAATGTAACGACCTCTAGCTGGTAGACGCCGTTACTTGGGAGTGTAACTCAGAAGGGGTTTAAAGATGTGGATAGACACTCGCTTTTCTCATATTCACAAACGTTTATTCTAATGTCTTAGGCTAAGGATTACATTTAGTGCACTCTTAATGTTAACTGATTATGTATATTAAATTACTGACTTAGAATAGTAATCTAAGGCGCCATCAACAGACAAATAAAGTCCATCATACCTTTTGGTCTAGCCACAGCCAACGATCTGTCGATAGGTCAGCAGTTCCCCGTGCCAGGAATGCTCAGCCACCACAGGATGTTTATTATATGTTTTAAGTTTTTTTTTTTATAGAATTCTCTGTCTACTTGGCAAGTTGCCCTACCGTGTGGCCTTCCTAGAGTTTCCTTATCACTGTGACTATTTTCGCCTAAGTTCATTTATTGGCACGTGAACTCACTGGGTCAGTTGGCAAGCTTACAACTTTGTGAGATGTCAGGCAAGGCCAGCCGACCTTTGGAATGTTTCCAATGTTACACATGCCGTTGGAGACCTTGGCCAGTGCCAAGTCTTGGCACTAGCCCAATGCTACGTCACAGGTTCCTTTCTCTTGGCTGTAAACACTTCGTATTTACGACCTTCCACACTGCAAAACAGCTGACAAGAGACACGTGTAGATTACGTCATATGTTGTTGAGTATTGGGAGGGTAGGGTCCTGTTGGCATCGAGCCAACCGCTGGCTGTTGCGCATGTGCTCGTTACAATATCAACTACTTTAAATGTTTATATCAGATAATGGTCACAGTTGTGGAAAGAAAACATAGGATTCTGACGTTCTTTGGTGAGTGGAATTTACGTAGTCACTTCGGTGGCCGAGTGCGTATATTGGTCGTCTCATAAACTCCTCGCTGAAGCTACTTGACTGTTGACTTTTAGATATATCAGAATATACAGCTTAACTGAGATGAGAAAAACCCCGGCAAGCTCGCGAACGTGGGCAGTCATTTGTTTTCTCCTCTCGCTTTCGCCTTCGCTTGTGCCCGAAGGTCCTATTTGCAACTTGCTTCGTAATCAAAAACTTCTATAACCTTAAATATTACGACTCTGCTTTCTCTGTCTGGGCTTTTCTCTTCATGGTTATGCAAACACTGAATGAAGGTGACGATGATGTGTTGAAGAACGCCGCACATTTTCGCAACGAGCCGGAGGATTTCATAGCAAGCAGCTGATTGCATTGTCCACGCTCCTTCCACTCGATTAGGGTTGAAAATTCGACGACAGCGCCACAGGGGACCTTCTCTTCTTGGTTAAGCTGAGTGGTTACTACGTCTCAAGAAATAATGTTCGATATTCAGGGTTGGTTTGGTAGTTTCTGAACCATGTGGTGGATGTATCAAAGCTATGAACAAGCAGCAGGTCTATAACAAGTTGTACTAAATTCAGTTCCCTTGCACAGAGTGTCCACAAATATTCTCTGTGATTATGAACAGGCATGTCATTATTGTCGGTGATCATATGCCTATGAAATAGTTGTCCCAGAAAGAGTAACTCAAATATTTTAGTGCACATGACAGACACTAGATGTGTGCCCTCATATCAGGGGGGCAGACACTCCTCAGCATACTAGGATATAATAGATGCCTGTGCCGTGAGGCGGCAGTTTCATCGTTAGGCACTCCCTGACAATAAGATATTATACTTTGTAGTAGTAGTTTAACAGTTCCAAGATGTACACCTGAGTTGCTGAGAGTCCGCCGCCACACACACAACACATTCTATTACACTCTGTTGCAGGAGTCTGTGGAACAAGCGAACGAAAACAAACAGGACTCGAGAGAGCTCTACCAATGGACGCATGAGAGGGCAAGTGAGTGCATGGAGGAAAATGAGGTTGCAGTCGTTTGCAGCAGAGCGCACTGCTTTGCTCCGCCCACCACCTCTGGGTACATCAACTAAAAAAGAGGAAATTCTCACCAGTTCAAAATGTTTCTTAGTATCAGAGCGACGACAACTGTGCCAAAAATAAATGTTTGCATTCAAAGAAATGTTACAAGTGAAACAATTAGATGTTGGAAAATTCAATTTAGAAAGCAGATAAAATCTTTGCACATCAGGGCCACGAGGATTTTATCTGTCTCGAGAACCGTCGGAATGGTTTCGCTTTTCACAGTCTCTGAAGCAATGAGACATACAGTGGGTGGGTGGTAACCTACGAAATTCAAGCAGTATAGAGATTAACGTCCTTCCACTCTTACATAATCCTGTTGTTGATGTTGCAGAGTGTGTAGAGCATTTGTACGTCCTTCCTGATTGACAAGGGTTAGGTGGCATAGCAGCCCTCGCCCGCTTAATAAAGAAGATTTATTATTATTATTATTATTGAAATAAAACATAGGCGCCATCTGGACTAGCCCAGTATTGCCAGAATCTAAGAACACAATTTAAGATGAAAAAATCTCTATTTTCCCCATAACTTTAGAAATATTTAAGCAAGCTATATAAAATTTCCTTTTATCGGCTATGTTATCACTGTATTTGTAATTAATAATAATTAATTAATCCATAGAAAACATAAACTCGCAGAAATTGAAGGTTATTGATATAAAATTCAAAACTTTATGAAAATCTACAAAACACTAAAATATTTGACAACATTATACAAGTTGTGTTGTCATAATATTTTTTATAAAATTAGTGTAAATTGAAGATATTGTTTCCAGAACATATTTAAGCTTATTTGTTGAGAATAATGTATTTCACATTTGAAATAGCTTAAATCTAACATATGAAGCTAACATCTTAAATTTTATTTGCAATTTGGTATTTTCATAAAATTTATCTTTTTCCCTTTTGACTTGAAATTTTACCTCCATTACTCTTCACTTATGGAAATTCTTCTTCACGTGGCAACACTGGACTAGCCAGAAATTTAAAATCCATGGGCAGGTAGTGCAACATTCCTTGTATCTTGCTCTCTTCTCTTCTCCGTAGTGATCCCATGAAGCAAATTAGTCAATGTGGACTGAAGAAACGTATCGGATGGAATCGGACACCATCCAGGTGAAAATTAAATAATTCTCCTCTTCTCTATGTGGAAATAAGTCCTTCGCACTAACTAGTTGGACAAAAATACACAATATGAAGTCTCTTCCTTCTGCAATGTGCGTCGAACGTGGCAACACCGCACGCGCTGTCGCACTATCACTGTCGAGTAGCGACAACAGCGCGTGCGGTGTTGCCACGTTCAACGAGCATCGCTAGTCCGTTGAATGCTAATCTGTATGAAATCGGTTTAATTTCAAAGAAAACGGTCGTTTGGAAAAACACAGAAAAATGGCACTTTTTGTTCTCACAACGATAAAAAAATTGGTATGCTCGAAATAAAAAATGCCGGCCCCCGTGACAGAGTGGCTAGCACATCGCGCTACGACGCCAGGGGTCATTGGTCGAGCCCTCTCAAGTCACTTCTTGCGTAGAGGTTTGTTTTCGGTCGTTCGTTCGTTTCGATATTCCCATGTGTTTGCGCATTGTTGAAATAAACTCAACCACATGGGTGTGTTTCACCTACATCACAAACTGTTGCATTGTAGCTTCGAGCAGCCATGATTGAGGCCAGTTCTTATAAGCATACGGATTTCAAGCCGACGGGCGGGAGACACTAACGTATTTTTTAAAAAAAAAATATTAAAGAAACGTCTAGTTGGTGCAGATGTAACGATCGCTACGTGGTGGATATTTCCTTGCAAACGACAAATAAAATTGTCCGCAAACATGGCGGCTGTGCGCATCGTGACTTCACATGAAACCCACCTATACACGAATGTAGGGTGACCAGATATTTGTTGACCAAAAAGAGTATAGTCTATAGGTTGAAGGTGCGCATGCATTTTGCTCTTTCACGGGATCCTCAAAAATTCCGCGCGACTTCTTGACAGTCTAATTATCCTGGAAATTATGCAA